>NW_015505575.1:155281-156316 GCF_001515645.1 Sinocyclocheilus grahami
TCAATTTAAAAAAATTTACCCTTATGACTGGTTTTGTGCTCCAGGGTCACATATTAACTATGATTTTTGCCTCAGTAAACTGCTAATTTTTCTGCTTATTAACAGTTAGTAATGTAGTTAAGTTTAGTTATGGTGTGGATTAAGGGATCTAAGATATGGTCATGCAGATGTGCTTTATAAGTACTAATAAACAGCCAATATGCTAGTAATATGCATGCTAATAAACAAGTTAATAGTGAGAATTGGTCCCTAAACTGAAGTGTTACCAATTATTCTTTTCTATCCTTCTGAAACGCCAGCATTTGAAATTGGGAGAATTGTGACATCACAATTTCCCCTTGACACGACCCTTAACCTGTGTCATCGTCACATGTAATCAAGGAGAAGTGTTCTGAACAACTCATGTCTGTCCATCACAATACGGCTGTTAGATGAAGAAAGACACTTTTTGGTGCAAAACACTTTGAAAACTTTTTAAAATAAACTCAAGAAAGACTTTGAATCTACATAATATGCAAGGGCTCAAGTACAAGACATTCTTTGTCATAAAGGGGTTTACTGCTGTTTATGCATTAGTGAATCTAGCCAGCGACTAAACATTCAACTTCACACTGTTCCTGTTAGTAGTGTGAAAACCAGCTGTTATCTACTGTATACTGTGATTAATTTATATACAGAAGGTGATCAAAGATTGTTCTTTTTAATGATTTAATTTCTGCATTTTTGCTAAAACTCCCGTTATAATCAATGACACAAAATTTAGACAGAATTACTGTAATTTGACGGCGTTCCTTACTGTGGTTGAAAATGACTTATATCATGGTACAGATGCTGATGATGAGACAGATGCTTATTTCCACTTAACAGCAATGAAACAGGTGAAAAAATCCCAAAGACGAACAATATCTAGACACCAGAATCTCACTTGGGAGTTGCTTGCTTTACTTTACTCAATAAGCAACCACCTAGCAACTAACCAGATCACCCTAGCAACACATAATAAGCAAGTACCGCTCATGCTCACCAGAAAAGCAA
>NW_015505575.1:158039-178979 GCF_001515645.1 Sinocyclocheilus grahami
CCAATATGCTAGTAATATGCATGCTAATAAACAAGTTAATAGTGAGAATTGGTCCCTAAACTGAAGTGTTACCAATTATTCTTTTCTATCCTTCTGAAACGCCAGCATTTGAAATTGGGAGAATTGGGACATCACAATTTCCCCTTGACACGACCCTTAACCTGTGTCATCGTCACATGTAATCAAGGAGAAGTGTTCTGAACAACTCATGTCTGTCCATCACAATACGGCTGTTAGATGAAGAAAGACACTTTTTGGTGCAAAACACTTTGAAAACTTTTTAAAATAAACTCAAGAAAGACTTTGAATCTACATAATATGCAAGGGCTCAAGTACAAGACATTCTTTGTCATAAAGGGGTTTACTGCTGTTTATGCATTAGTGAATCTAGCCAGCGACTAAACATTCAACTTCACACTGTTCCTGTTAGTAGTGTGAAAACCAGCTGTTATCTACTGTATACTGTGATTAATTTATATACAGAAGGTGATCAAAGATTGTTCTCTTTTTAATGATTTAATTTCTGCATTTTTGCTAAAACTCCCGTTACGGAGGACGGGTGCTGAGGACTGTGTGTATGGCCATGCATAATTCATCAGCTCGCCTGTTTATATTCAGCCACAGCGCAAGTCCTTTGGGCATCACTGTTTGAGAAGGGCTTTTGATAGTACGGCCATCCCAGGAGGGGCTCAAGGATCTGCCATCGAGACAGGTCACAGGTACGACGTGAGTTCGTTACAGCAAGCCAAGGTGGATGGGGAACAGTGGGTCACTATGACAGGACGGGATTGGAAAGCGGCAGCAAGGCGGGTTGTGAGGGGGCCGAATGCAATATCTTCCCTGCTGGAGGTAGCAACAGTGATGTAGAGGATTGATCAGTTGTCCTGCTGTGGTTTTTCCGTGCGACTGACAATGCAGCAGGCTAAAAATAGCATCAGAGAGGGATCCCCCTTCCCGGCCGACTGCACTTGGCGCAGTCTGGCACAATGCAAATGCTGATGTGCCGAAAACAGTGCATGTACAAAGAGAAGTTATACAACAAAGAATGAGAAGATCAGACAGAGGTTTATTTCCTAACCGGGCTACAGCAAAAGCTTTTACATAATATAACAACAAAATGTACAGTAGTACTCCTAGCTTTAATAACAGACTTAAATAGCTTATGCTGGCGTTTCAGAAGAATAGAAAAGAATAATTGGTAACACTTCAGTTTAGGGACCAATTCTCACTATTAACTTGTTTATTAGCATGCATATTACTAGCATATTGGTTGTTTATTAGTACTTATTAACTTAATATTTAAGCAGTAATGCAAGTGCCTGAATGTCCAGCCACTTATTAAATAACAGATATACAAATATGGCTGAAAATTCATTCCAATGCATTATTTATTTGTAAATTCTCATTTCGAGAGCTATCCTGCCATAGATTGTTTTGGCAACTAGCTGAAATATAACCAGTTCATTTTAAAAATCACATTATGTCAATGTTTTTTTTTTTTTGTTAACCCTATAATAGCTCTGACTCAACTGCATGTGCATATGAATATATGCCTGATATTTTTTTTGTGTTCTCTATTAATCGTTAATTTTAATAATTACTGATGCCATGACTGACAGAAAACACTAACAAAAATCTGTTAGCTGTAAGCAGGCGGTAATAGTGCAACATTAACAGAGCCAGGCAAACAGTACGAACTTTTGCAATCAAGTCAGCTATAATCTATAATAATACTGACATATTTGCCTAGAAAGGAAGTATTTCTGCACAGAAACAAAACAAATTTTCCTGCTTACCATAATGACTACAATACTCATGGCCCAGCACTATGCATTAGGATGAACATACAAGTACTGACTATGATTATGGATAGACCACTTATCATCAAGTCTGATTCATCACACGGCTTTCTATTGTACCTCCTGTATACTGAAGATGGTTAGCACTGTAATTAGTGGTTTTACTGTAAACCTGTATCATTTAATCTGTTCTGTTTGGATCAGACGGTGCCAAAGTGCTGTAATCATAACCAAAGATTCATTTACAGTTCTTATTTTCCATGCCATGAGGTACTGTATCAAAGAACACTCAAAATAATTGAAAATGGAAAGTGAGATCTCTCAACTGTTTTGCCTCACCACAATTCAGAGATCGCAATATGAACAACATTTTTCATCACATTCTTCCAAGACCAAATGATCGATACTTCCATGAAACATGATTAAGATCCCATTAAGTTTCCTGAGTTATTAAACCGCAGCCTCACAGCAATAAAAGCTTCCTCCTGGTACCCAGAACAAATTGGTCAGAGCAGCATGTTTGGCTTCTGCTGAAAACCAGGGCATTAGATTTCTGTTGACCAGTCATTCTTGCTAAACTGGACAAAAGAGACAATGTGTATACACGCGGCTCTCCTGCGACGGGGGGGAGCCGGCACCTGTGTTTACCCAGCGTGCTCGCTGAGCTCCAGTTACACAGTCCGCTCTGGATCCTCTGCTGTGGGCTTTCTGCTTCTCACTGCTGAGCGCATGGGTCATGACAGCTGTTCACATGCTTTTATTATGCACCACTTGCACCAGAAAGATCCCTTCATAACTGGTCATCCAAACATCTGCTTTCACTTCTGTATGCAAAGCATCGATCTAGTTCAGGGGTTTTCAACATTTACAGATCCAGGGATCCCCCACCAGACCCCCAGCCAGCCCAGGGAACCCCAGTATAAAAAATTGATTTAGGTAACACTTTATAATAACTTTGATTAATAAATCATTAACACACATTATATAATTCTTAATGGATTATTAGTTAATATATATATTCAAAGAGTTAGAAACGTGAGATAGCGTGCTTGTTAATGTTTGCTAATAAACTTATTAAACATTAGATAATGTTCAAGCAAATCATTATTTCATGTAAGTTAAAATACTTACAAATGTCATTAAACGTTCAATTCCATATGATCAAGCACTTATTGAGAATCTACAAATGATTTTTTCGTTATAAAATGATGAAAAGCCTGTGTTAACGCACAACACTTTTTCTGCTATTGAGGAGTGATACGGGTCAGGTTAGGGACAGGTTTAGTGGTGTGGGTAGGTTTAGGGGTTAGTTAAACGGTCAACAGTGTACAGTACAGGGGTCAGTTTGATTATTATAAGAGAACACGGTTCAATCTGTTTATATTATTTTGTTTTGATAAATGAACAAGTATTTTCTTTTAAAAAATGATTTGTTTTCTCCTGTTTATTTATGATTCAAGGAATAGCTACTCTGTTTAATTAATGATACACTGAAGAGTAGTATACTAATGTAAGTGTTGAGGTAATAAAAAGTTTTGGGGTTTTTTGCACCAAAAATCTGTTATGTCTTTAGCAAGAATTTAGCTAAACTTAACCAGCCACCGTTTGCACAAACCTTGTTTACATTAGTTAAAAGTCCAAAGCCCATAAAGATCCTAAATGATTAGTAATCGTTTATAAACATTTACAAATGATGAATAGTTAATATTCTAATAATAATAATAATAGTTAATATTCACTTAAGACTGAGTACTGCAAAAATATGAACAAATGGTTTAAAAAAAAAACATAACAAGTAAGTTCATTAGTACACAATAACAAGAACACTATCTCATATTTCTAGCTGTGAATATATATATATTAACTAATGATCTGTTAATGTTTGTTAATGATTTATAAATGAAAGTTATTATAAAGTGTTACCAGTAAACTGAATTAAACACTGACTAACAAAATGTTTTTACTTTTGTCTGAAGTAGAAATAGTGCTTTCATATTATAGTTAATTTAGCTTTTGTTTATGGTGAAATCAAGTTGTAAAAAGCAACAAAAAAATATATATATAAAAAAAAAATATATATATATATATATATATATATATATTGTATATTGACAAATTGACAAATGTATTAATTAAATTGAAATATGTCAGGAAACCATATAAAATAACTTTGAGAATACTTAGTTTGTTCACTTCAGAATAACATAATTGAATGATGTTGAAGTTACATGAAATTATGTTTGATTCATGTGGAACCAATGAGCGTGATTAAATTGTAAATCCAATGCAGTTTTTTAATATAATATAATATATTTTTTTACTTTGTATGAAATTTTTTGTCTTTCGGAAAATAATTGTATAAAAAAATTAAATTTTTGAAAATACATTATATATTCATCACTGAATTTCCCAGTACATCTTCTGATCTCAGATTTAGCTCCTAACAGTCTTATATAAGTTGCAGTGATTTGAACAAACCTCTAACACTATGATCCAGATTTACAAACCGCTCGTGACAGTGCAAACCCTCTTTTGGTGTTTAAAAACTAATGTCCATTTACTAAAGACATACAGTGAAACAATATTATAATAATATGCAGACTAATTATTATAATAATAATAGTAAATCTGCCCCTAAGTATTGCATTTCAGTGTGCATCAGTGTGCTACAGATATGAAAGATTCCTCAATTCATGTGTCTTGTTCAAGGGAGCTTCACTGCTACTACACTGAACAAAATTATAAATGCAACACTTTTGTTTTTGCCCCCATTTTTCCTGTGCTGAACTCAAAGATCTAAGACTTTTTCTATGTACACAAAAGGCCTATTTCTCTCAAATATTGTTCACAAATCTGTCTAAATCTGTGTTAGTGAGCACTTCTCCTTTGCCGAGATAATCCATCCACCTCACAGGTGTGCCATATCAAGATGCTGATTAGACAGCATGAGTATTGCACAGGTGTGCCTTAGGCTGGCCACAATAAAAGGCCACTCTAAAATGTGCAGTTTTATCACACAGCACAATGCCACAGATGTCGCAAGATTTGAGGGAGCGTGAAATTGGCATGCTGACTGCAGGAATGTCCACCAGTTGCCCGTGAATTGAATGTTAATTTCTCTACCATAAGCTGTCTCCAAAGGCGTTTCAGAGAATTTGGCAGTACATCCAACCGGCCTCACAACTGCAGACCACGTGTAACCACACCAGCCCAGGACCTCCACATGAAGTGGCCAAACTCACAGTTTCTCGTTCTGACGATGAAGGCCCCAATAGAAACTTTGCCTTGGCTGTTTAAAACCTTCAATTATGATTACAGAATAGGTAAGTGTGCTCTGCGACTCAACTTTCTTTGGCGTGGAAATCTTTTCATCTTCATTTGTTCGCTCAGTCCATTGAGGTCAGACATGAGTAAAAAAAAAACATAAACCCAGAGTGTTGAATCGCAGAGCTGGTGTAAACATATCCACATCCCTATGATCAGATGCTGTTGTAACCACTCTTTTCTTACTGCTGGCATATCGGTGGAGGACATTGTGCAGCACATACAGTACATTCGCAAACAGTACCTTTGTGCAACTATTCCGAACTTGTGTTCACCCTTGAGCAGAAAATGAGAAGTATATCAGGGCCTTGAAAATCCCTCCGACTTACAATGAATGAGATAATGAGAGAATGTTACAGAAACTTTGGGGTGGGCTCTTCTTGCCTGGCAAGTAAGCAACACCAAGTAAACACCCAGAACACCCTAGGAATCGCATGCAACCACTCACAAAGCATAATGCCCACCTATGAAGGAGCAACAACCTCCTTATTACTGACAAATTTGTCACAAAAGTGTGAAATGCTGTGTGTGTGTGTGTGTGTTTACCTAGAAAATGTGTGGCATCACCTGACATGTGGGTGCTTTTCCTCCGAAACCTCTCACTGGGACCTCGAGAGAGAATGCCAGAGGAAGGTGAGACCTCTGCCAAGCCTCTAGACCCTCAGTCAACTCATCATTGCTGCACGTGTCTGATTAGTACATGCTAACTACACACCACTCAAATGTGTGCTCGCACTAGGGCTGCAACAGTTGCTTTGATAATCAATGAATTTAAAGATTATTACAACGATTAATAGAATTGCCTATTATTTCACAGATCAATCAGTAGGCTTTGATAGATTATTCACCATTTGCAATTCATTACAATATTGAGTCATACATATTCTATACATATTCATATACATATAGAGCTGCTTTATAGCAGAAAAACAAGTTGTAATTCTGACACTGACACTGTTTTTCTTTTTCATGTTAAATACTGCAGAGCTGCTTGCTTTAAAGCAATCCATTGTATAAAGCACTATATAGATAAACGTGACGTGACTTTACTTTAGTGCCGACTGTAGAGCTGTGCAAACATATCCACATCACTAAGATCAGATGCTTTCTAAACTGCTGTTTTCTCACTGCTGTCATGTTTGTTGTGTGTTTATTTTGTCAAAGAGAGGAAAGCGCGCAGCATATATTTGCATATTCATCTAAATGTCACTCTCAGCAGCACAGGTGCATTTTTTATTGTCGAAGTTGTCGATAATGCCATCTAATGGTTTCAGCCCTACATCGTACGTAGCTAAACTATGAAACGATAATCACCCGGCAGGTGATACAATGGGCAAATTAATCCCAAAGATTTACACTCAAGGACTTCGTTGTCACTAAAGCCCAAAGCATACTTATGCAGCATATGCCTTTCACATAGCCTTCCAAAGTATCGTCTTTATCCAGTGTCTGTGCTATTTCTCTCCAGAAGACAGAAACAATACGAAATGTATCACTTACATGTATCTTTATATTCTTTTAAACAAGAGTTTTGTGAATATCTGAACCCCCTGACACAAATGTGGTTGTCTATTGCTGTTTCATTCTCCACTAGTTTGTTGCTAGGTTGTTCCTTTATCATCCGTTTCTGTTTTGACTGCAAAACAACACTTAGCATCAGTGCTACCACCATGTGGAACAACCAATCAATGCAAAACAAAATCAATGTGCATACACAGAAAGCACGGGTAGAAAAATCAGTCGTTGCTTCGTGGAAGCATTCATTAGACAGTGGCCGGCTAGCAGTCTTTGTTATGATTCTCTTTCTCCAGCAACTCTCCAGTTATTTACAGCCATTGGGATTACACACAATGTTCTCATTAATATTTTATTAGTTCACTTATAGTCACAGCTGAGGAGGAGGAATACACTGGAACCAAGAGGACACTGGCAGAAATGGCTGTTTATTACCAGTCACTGAGGAGGCATAACTAGTTAATGACTTAAGCAAGAAACATAAATGATAAATGAGCCCATCTCATGAGGACGTCTGAAGGTGGTCTTATTTCATAGGCTTATGCAATCACTATCAAAAAACACAAGAAACAAAATTCAAAGCGAGAATAAAAATACCACTGCAACACAACCATGAATTACTGTTGTAAGAATGAGCAGGTTTACAAAGTCTGTGTTGATTGTTTTTTTCTCTAAATGAAATGGCTTTCAGACCACTTACGGTAAGCAGATGTGCTGTTTTGCATGGGATAGTCCTGTATTTTCCAGGAAACACAGGACATCTGGCTACCCTAAAAGCTGCATGGCCTAAAGCTTTTTGTAGAGCCAGATAAATGAGGTTTATCTGACTCTTGCTCTATGCAAATCTGTGACACCCTTAAATATCTAAACCATTTACCCTTTGTAAGACCCACTCCACTCTCTGTTTTTCAACTGATTTATTTGTTCAAATGTTTAAATCCATAATTTTTTACAGCACAAAACATATCCATAAACTCATTTAAAAATCTGTCAGGGTCACAGTTGAAGAATTGCAGACTTGAGTTGGTCTTGGGGTCAGAATATTTCCAAAACTACCATCAGACGCCACCTACATAACCACAAATTGTTTGGGAGGGTTACTAAGAAAAAAGCTTTTGCTATCATCAAATAACAAACTCACGTGCCTGCTGTTTGCCAAACACTACTGGAGCTTTTAGTAGAGCTGGTTTCTGTAGTGAAATGAGACCAAAACAGTGAAATGCGTCAAAAACTAGGGATGGATTTGGCACTGACAGAAGTTCTGGCTGATAAAATGTAGCTCATCTCTCCTGGCAAGTGTACTGATGGATGTCGGGCATATTTTTCATTCAAAGGCCCCTAGACCGCTCGTTAGGAGAAACAATATCATAAACTACTAGTTCATGTTAAATCAACAGCTGACTGACTCTGAAAGCCTAAACTGGTTGTGGTTGAATCTTTTAGCAGAACAAATATTCAACCACACCTTTAAATCACTCAGATCACAAAAACTCGAAATAAACACAAAATGGTCCACTGACTAGAGAATCAAGTTTTCGCCAAGCTCATCCCAGTCCGTCAACTCAAATACCACAGAAACAAAGGGTGGCAATATTAGTGTGTGATTGTTTGCTTGAGTTACACAGGAACAGAAAGAAATGTAACTCCCCCCACTGGCTGAAGTGCAGTTAATATGTGCTGTAGGTACTGAATACACACATGCACTGCATGAACATAAAACTGATGGCTAAGAAAGCACCTGACAAAGCATGACAGATGCAACGCCTGAAACAAACATGAAAACACTCACCAATATCTCATACTGCGACAAAACAATTTTTCAAAAATATAAATTTCTGTCAGGACCACTATCGTCAAAGATGATTGACAATTAGCATACAGTTTGGATTGGCAGTATGGTTCTGTTCTGGGCAAGAACTCCCTGCGTATCCATGCAGCCTAGCATGGATGAGAGCAGGGAGAGCAGCGATAACCCCCACCCCCCCAGGCTAAACAGAACAGAACAACATAAATGTATTGCAGATATCGTTAAAGTTCAATAACGTTATGCACACATTTTAGAATTAGCCTGATTCAAAGGAGAATCAGAAGGCTGAATCCTGACTGACAGAGGAGGAGCTGGGGATGGAGGAGGGTAATTAGCTATTGAACAAAGCGAAAACTGATGATAATACGGAGGGACCTTATATATGAATGCTTAGATAGGTGTCTTATTCCCATAGGTTGATGGGGATCAGCTGAGAGTCAGCTGATGCGAGCATGACTAGCGTGACTGTCAGAACTAACGCTACGCTAGATTTTGTGTTGCATGAAAACCTGAGGGTTATTTAATAACAACTGAATTTTGTATTCTTTGTCATATTAAGTTAAGGGGTACTTCTTTGTTAAAGTTATTCAAATTAAATGTATAACTACACTACATGGTCATGAAGAGTTTGTTTTCTCAATTTGTTTTTATAGCACAAGTCATTCACTGACCATCTTTAAAACTAGTTCAATCATGACAACTCTCAGAAGATTTTAACATGGTGATGGATATGACAATGTTAATGTATTTGGTCTTGGCGGAACAGATCTGCTACGCTACTGCTGAATTACTGCTGCTGTAGATTATTGCTGCTGCTGCAAGCAAGTACAGGAACTGGCTACTGCCAATGCATTCAGCGATACAGTGCTGTGAGTATTTAAGACATACTGCTGCTGCACAAATAGCATATAAAATAACCCATAGCAGCTCTATACAGGTGGAGCTGGGGAAGGTGGAGGGTTTCAGAGAAACTCTGAAAGTGCACTGCAGGAATCTCTAGTGAATGCTAGCCAGCCACATAAATGCAAGGCAGTAAGCTCACTGGCTGCATATGCAGCATGAACCAATCAGCTTGTGCCAAGTCGTTTAACTCTCCGAATATCATCGGTTATGTTAACAACCCCATCGCCTGCAACATCTAGAGTTTCATGACTGAACTATATATTTGTCCTCAATCTGTGCATCGCATCAGAAATTTGGTCACAGGTCTGTTCTGATTGCAGACAGCAGTGGAAAAACAATGCTAAAAGCACATAATAAAAGGCAACTAACCATATAGTAATGCATTGGCAGGATAGGAAAATACATTTTTGAAAATTTAAAAGGGACAAAATAATTCCCATACCTTTTTGGCATTTTTGTTTACCATATCTTTTTGGCATTTTTGTTTACTTTTGTATGATAAACAATGTTGCTTCTTTATTGTGTCAGCACTCAGTGTCAAATATGTGTGCATGAAACTTTACTCCACATTCACAGCATCAGCATGACAGGACTCACTTGGCAAGCTTCATTTCAATCTGCTGGCGGATCTCCTGGCGTTCCTGATCACTGCGCACAGGGAAGATGTTCCTGTCCTCCAGCTCCTGTTTACTGGGTCTGTTACACAGCTTCACTGCCAGAAGCTCTTTTCTTATTCGTCGTGGAAGTGTACCTGCACAGACCCAAACATATGTTCATATGATCATTTATGAGGGTAAAATGGACCAACAAGGGCCAGGCATGTTCATATATACTGTATATTCAATATGCTGTGTATATATACGTATATATATATATATATATATATATATATGCACTGCAGGAATCTCTAGTGAATGCTAGCCAGCCACATAAATGCAAGGCAGTAAGCTCACTGGCTGCATATGCAGCATGAACCAATCAGCTTGTGCCAAGTCGTTTAACTCTCCGAATATCATCGGTTATGTTAACAACCCCATCGCCTGCAACATCTAGAGTTTCATGACTGAACTATATATTTGTCCTCAATCTGTGCATCGCATCAGAAATTTGGTCACAGGTCTGTTCTGATTGCAGACAGCAGTGGAAAAACAATGCTAAAAGCACATAATAAAAGGCAACTAACCATATAGTAATGCATTGGCAGGATAGGAAAATACATTTTTGAAAATTTAAAAGGGACAAAATAATTCCCATACCTTTTTGGCATTTTTGTTTACCATATCTTTTTGGCATTTTTGTTTACTTTTGTATGATAAACAATGTTGCTTCTTTATTGTGTCAGCACTCAGTGTCAAATATGTGTGCATGAAACTTTACTCCACATTCACAGCATCAGCATGACAGGACTCACTTGGCAAGCTTCATTTCAATCTGCTGGCGGATCTCCTGGCGTTCCTGATCACTGCGCACAGGGAAGATGTTCCTGTCCTCAAGCTCCTGTTTACTGGGTCTGTTACACAGCTTCACTGCCAGAAGCTCTTTTCTTATTCGTCGTGGAAGTGTACCTGCACAGACCCAAATGCACGTACACATGGTCATTAATGATGGTGAAATGGACCAACAAGGTTTACTATAGGCACGTTCATGACCCAGAGGCATGAACAGGTTTCATAACGTCCATTCTATATGATTTGATGTATATGAGTCTGACTGTCAGCCTTCGTGAGAATTTAGTAGCATTTCCCCTATGACCAATAATTTTGCTCCAAATACAGTTTTTTCAAAAGTACTTGTTCATCAAGGAGACAACGATGTCAGTGAAGAGCTGGAGATGAAATATAAGGTGTGTGAAGTAAACAAAGAGAAATCAGATATCACTTGTGAATAGAATATTTTTGTGATTTCCCTTATCAAATATTTACAAAAGTCTCAAGTTCGCTGTTTGTCTCGCTCTCTGGCCCACATGTAATGACAGCAGACTGCATTAGAAGTAGGGCACCAGATGTTGCTGACAAATGAAGTGTAGAAGCAGAAAAGCCTCTTCATTTCTGGCACGAGGAGTATTCTGAATAGAATAAAATGCCCAAGAACTTCTACATTGTTAACAGGTACTCAGAGACCAATTTACCAAAAAAAAAAAACATTTGGATTTTTTAAAGAAAATAGTGCTTTTTTGTTTAAATGTCACTGACACTGAACCTGGGTGGTTGCCAGGATGTTACCACAGAGTGAAAATATAAACAATTATATTAATTAAAAATACATAAAAATGTAAATAAATAAATAAACAAAAGCAGTAAAATGTAAAATATGATAATATAATATTTTAAAAGATAAAATATTAACTAAATTAAAATATACTCAAATATATTAATAAATATTATAATATAATATAAATAATGCTCAAATAACACCGATCCCAAATCTCAGTTCAAATCTAAGTGTAAGCAATAATGATAGTCTGTAATTTTTAGAATTTACATTTTTATTTTATTAACAGACACTTTGCAAATATTGTTAACTAGCTAATCTAAAATGTGATTCTTATTTAACACCGATGCCCACAGAAACCGACCAGAGATGACGGACTCGTTCCAGCTGTCTTGGTCGCTGTAGAATTCATCCAGACGCATGTTCTCCTTGTTCTCTTCGGCCTCTTTTTTGTTCTCCACCTCTGCGCTCGGCTCAGTGCTGGCGGTGCGGGACTGCCGTCCGTCCGAGCGCCGTCTGGGGGAACTACGGATCTCCTTACCATGGAAACTATGCATAAAAATAAAAAGAATGTTGAAAACTGGATGATAATGCATCTGAACTCCCTGACTGTGCTTGGTTTCCAATCCTGTCTCTCCTGAGGGCTAAATACAGTTAAACGTACCATGTTTATACTTGAAAAGTCACACTATAGGAATAGTTCACCAATAAATGTGATGTGTGAGAACCCAACCGGTTAGTAGTCAATCATGTCAAACTTGGTGTGATGTGTTTTTATAATGGCCATCATTAAATGACCACATGCATAAATTACAGTGAAAAAAAATCTCATGGAAGATTTTCAGTGCGTAATGACACATACTGTACATTACTGTACGGGGTCAGAAAGTTTTGTTGTCGTTGTTGAAGAACATTAATACTTTTATTCAGCAAAGATGCATTAAATCGATCAAAAGTGACAGTGAAGACATTCGTAATGTTACAAAGGATTTTTAGTTTAAATAAATGCTGTTCTTTTGAACTTTCTATTCATCTGTGAATCCTGAAAAAAATTATGTGTGTCACCGTTTCCACAAAAATATTGAGCAGCACAACTGTTTTCAACATGGATAATAATCAGAAATGTTTCTTCAAATCTGCATATTATACTGATTTCTGAAGATCATGTGACACTGAAGACTGGAGTAATGATGCTGAAAATACAGCTTTTCAGATATTCACATAGAAAGCAGCTGTTTTAAGTTGTAATAATATTTCTGTATTTTTGGATCAAATAAATGCATTTTACAATCTTTGAACGGTAGTGTAACTATCGTGTGACTGCACAATTCAAACAAACTACTTTTATATGGTCCTTTTAGTAAATGATGACAGAATTTGGATAAATTATGCCTGAGAGACCGTCCCACTTGAGCGTCTCACCTGCCCTGCCGATGTTTGGTGGCCAGTGCACGGTGCAGCTCCTCGATGATGCAGCTAGGGGGCAGCTGAGGGTGCATCAGACCTAAGTGAGGGGAGCCGGTGGGGGTGGAAAACCTGCCCCTCAGGGCGTCTTTGGGCAGGGCGAAGTTCCTGGGCAGCGTAGCTGGAGCGGAACGGCTCTGATTAGAGTGGGGACCTAATGGACAAGAACAAAAAAAAATAAAAAATAACAATGATCGTACTCCTGTGACTAATTTAGTTTCATTCTTTAAAACAAGCATTCCTCTGGGCATAGAAAACTATTATATAGCCTATGCTTTTGATATGCATTATGCATTATTTATGCATTGACTGTACTCTCAATGATACTGACTGTCCAGACTGCCCAGTCGAGAAAGCAGCTTCACAGGAAGGTTGGCTGGAGGAGTGTGGACTTCTCTGAGTGGTGGCTCCTCTTTTCTCTCCTCAGGGGCCTCAGCGGGCCCCACACTGGCCCCTCTGCTCGAGGCATCTACACGGGGCTTCTCCTCATCTTCACTTTGCTCAAGTTCCCCTTCTGTTTCTGTCATCTCTGCGGCATCTCGCTCTGAGAAGAGATGGGGCCAGAAAAGAGTGTTCTGTAATCTCTGCCGCCACCTAGTGCTAATTCAGCGCTGCTCATTCGCTCAAGACTACTGTACAGATGTGTCCATTTTCATCATCTGAATGAGTCATCACTTCTTACAAAATCATATAAAAAGACAAAGTGAAAATGTGCATAGCTTGCATAAAAAAATCAATTCTACATATATTAATACACTGTAAAAAAAATAATTTTTCAAATATGTAAAATGAAAAAAATAAAGATTATTTATGCATGTCTTGAAAATATTGTTACAGTCTTTAGTTCATGTGTTATTGCCATTTATTTGTAATTGTTTGTGAAATTTACTAGCAGTGAAAACTGTTAATACACATCATGTGCATCCCTTCCTAAAACAGAATATTCAACAAAAAAGAAAGAAAGAAAGAAAGAAATCAGATGGAAACTGTTTTTATCCATGAGCTTGCAGTGAATTTTTTGCACTGAAAAAAATTGGTGTATGATTTACTTTGAAACAATTTTCACTCTGAAATTGCTAATAAATTTAACTAACTTCACAAAGAAACAGCAAGTGGCACATTGAATTAAAGTTGACATTTTGAAGTAGAAAGACTGAAACAGTTTTCTTGTAAAACATACTCCAATAATCTTTATTTACAACATGGTCAAGGTCAAGTTCTCCCACCGGAGCATTCAATTACAACAGCATTATTGTTGAAACATAGCAACAGTAACATTACAATGACTTTAACTATTAACTATTATGAGTACAAGGACAAAGATTGTTCCCATTTGACTAATGGAAAACCTAATTTCAGGAATGTGTGTTCATAAAGTTAATAGTGTCAATTATCATTTTGCAGAAGGCCATGTGTGCACAGATCCTGACCTGAGGACAGATTGTCCTCATCAGACCCGAGATCGTCTGTGTTGCTGGCCAGCGGCGCCATGGGCTCGTCCTCTCGCTCCTCTCCGTCGGACTCGTCCAGCATGGGGCTTCCTGGCTCGTCTGTATTCCTGCCACACACAAGGCCAGACTCTGCAAGCATGGGAAAAACGCAGCAATCTCAACGGCTATCATCACATTCTCATAATATCCTCATCACTCTGCTGGTGGTCAAACAGGACAAGGTGATCGTGCTACCGTTACGCGTGTATGCTGCAGGTGAACAGCCGCTAATAGCGGGGAGCATTTGGCACTGCTGAAAGAGTGATGTGGCAGTTTCTCACCCATGCCAGCCTCTGCCAGGTCCTTCCTGACAAGATCGTCACGATTCTGCCTGGTGGGCACTTTCCTCTCCAGCCCTGCAGATGCCATCAGATAAAGTTAAATACAGATCTCGCTGAACACAAACACTAACACTACAGTCCTTCAGTCTCCACAATCAAGTGTTGTGCGAAAGATACTAATAATCATTTATGGAAGTTAGGGCTGTCAAAATTCATTCTTAAGTGCATGAGATAAATTAAAAATGTTTAATAATTATAATTTATTTTGAGCAAAATGATTTACTTTGATATAAAGTAACAACTAAAGACCGATGTCACAGACATTTTTATAATACATTATAAATTTTTCTAGTTATGTAAAGCTCTAAAACATTTTATTGTGTAGAAACTGCTATTTGTGATTAAATGATAATAATAATAATAATAATAATAATATATTTTTTAAACCCTGTAATCACAATTGACAAGAAAAGTCACTATTCATTGGTAATAAAACATGTCATTGTACAGCGTCCCGCACATGACATGGAAGAAAAAATAAATAAATTGCGCGCACGATTTACTATTTAGTTCCCTCGATTTGCTAAATCGTGCACACAATTACTATTTCGTTCTCTCGATTTACTATTTCGTTCCCTCGATTTATAAATTGTGCGCAAAATTTACTAATTCCTTCTCTCGATTTATAAATCGTGTGCACGATTTAGCAAATCGAGGGAACGAAATAGTAATCGTGTGCACGATTTAGCAAATCGAGGGAACGAAATAGTAATCGTGTGCACGATTTAGCAAATCGAGGGAACTAAATAGTAATCGTGTGTACGATTTAGCAAATCGAGGGAACAAAATAGTAATCGTGTGCACGATTTAGCAACTCGAGGGAACGAAATAGTAATCGTGTGCACAATTTAGCAAATCGAGGGAATGAAATACTAATCGTGCACAATTTAGCAAATCGAGGGAATGAAATACTAATCGTGCACAATTTAGCAAATCGAGGGAATGAAATACTAATCGTGCACAATTTAGCAAATCGAGGGAATGAAATACTAATCGTGCACAATTTAGCAAATCGAGGGAATGAAATACTAATCGTGCACAATTTAGCAAATCGAGGGAATGAAATACTAATCGTGCACAATTTAGCAAATCGAGGGAATGAAATACTAATCGTGCACAATTTAGCAAATCGAGGGAACGAAATAGTAATCGTGTGCACGATTTAGCAAATCAAGGGAATGAAATAGTAATCATTGGCACAATTTAGCAAATCGAGGGAATGAAATACTAATCGTTTGCACAATTTAGCAAATCGAGGGAATGAAATACTAATCGTGCACAATTTAGCAAATCGAGGGAATGAAATACTAATCGTGCACAATTTAGCAAATCGAGGGAATGAAATACTAATCGTGCACAATTTAGCAAATCGAGGGAATGAAA
Organism: Sinocyclocheilus grahami; assembly: GCF_001515645.1. Lineage (NCBI taxonomy): Eukaryota > Metazoa > Chordata > Actinopteri > Cypriniformes > Cyprinidae > Sinocyclocheilus > Sinocyclocheilus grahami. Next base: position 174,277 of record NW_015505575.1, read on the forward strand.
TACTAATCGTGCACAATTTAGCAAATCGAGGGAATGAAATACTAATCGTGCACAATTTAGCAAATCGAGGGAATGAAATACTAATCGTGCACAATTTAGCAAATCGAGGGAATGAAATACTAATCGTGCACAATTTAGCAAATCGAGGGAATGAAATACTAATCGTGCACAATTTAGCAAATCGAGGGAATGAAATACTAATCGTGCACAATTTAGCAAATCGAGGGAATGAAATACTAATCGTGCACAATTTAGCAAATCGAGGGAATGAAATACTAATCGTGCACAATTTAGCAAATCGAGGGAATGAAATACTAATCGTGCACAATTTAGCAAATCGAGGGAATGAAATACTAATCGTGCACAATTTAGCAAATCGAGGGAATGAAATACTAATCGTGCACAATTTAGCAAATCGAGGGAATGAAATACTAATCGTGCACAATTTAGCAAATCGAGGGAATGAAATACTAATCGTGCACAATTTAGCAAATCGAGGGAACGAAATAGCAATCATGTGCACAATTTAACAAATCGAGGGAACGAAGTAGTAATCATGTGCCCAATTTAGCAAATCGAGGTAACAAAATAGTAACCGTTTGTACGATTTAGCAAATCTAGGGAACGAAATACTAATCGTGTGCACGATTTAGCAAATCGAGGGAACAAAATAGTAATCGTGTGCACAATTTAACAAATCGAGGGAACGAAGTAGTAATCATGTGCCCAATTCATTTTTCTTTTTCCTCCACTTCCAGGGTTTGAAGATGCGTCCCAGGCTGGCCAGTTTACTGTTGCGGCGGATAGGGGGAGTTCGGACCCCTGACACAAGACAACCAGAGTGAAGTGCTCTGTGCTGATCCATTACATCTACAACAAAAACACAGACAAGCAAAAGCATTCTCAGAGAAGGCTACTACTAAACCTAAAGCCTAACTGTCCACTCCTGATATTAATATCCAGTTACATCCAGTCCGATTTCAGATTCTGAAAGCTCAGAACCCTTAATGTTGCGATGTGCATGACATGTATTCCAAACAAAACTTCAGTGCATACGCAGTTGCCGCCTTTAGAGCCTGTGAAAGCCACTGCGCTGATGACAAATCCTGGTACACATGTCAGAAGAACTTATTTTTAGTAATAATTAGTAAATATTCAGTCTCTTCCACTATCCAGTTCAAAAGATGTGAGATGAAAACAAACGTTTGCACTTTCGTAAGACGTACACTGCATGTAAACAATCTGATTTGAGCGTTTATACGCTTCATTTTGTATCCTATTGACTGGATTATTTCAGGTCTACACCACCTTTTCCAATCCATTCAAAACTGAATTTATGGTAACACTTTAGATCAGGGAACACATATTCACTATTAACTTAGAGTTTTCCCTGAACAAACTCCTAATTTGATGCTTATTAATAGTTAGCAAGGCAAGTTTAGATGTGGGGTGGATTAAGGGATCTAAAATACGATCATGTAGAATAAGGTATTAATATGTGCTGATAAACAGCCAATATGCTAGTAATATGCATGCTAATAATGAAATAAAGTGTTACCAAATTCATTCGTTGAGGTGTTTGCGTGAAGGCTTTTCCATTCTATTGATCCATTTGGGTGAATGTGAACATAGCTACTGACAGCATTTTGGATCCCGTTTACACCAGTATTTAGTGTTTCCCACTTGACATCAGACCACCTGAGACGGATGTTAATAACAGCTGCAAAAGGGGCCAGTAAGAGTTAATGATATTCTGTGGGGAGTGAATGGTGTCAACAAGGCCTGTGTCGAATCTCAGGACACATGGGTGAGCATTTGCTGTGCCAACACGATTTGTTTACCAATGTGGAACAGCATATGGGTCATCTCCCTTAAGGCAAAACATTAGTTTTAATTCAAAATCTAAAGAAACACATGAAAAACTGACCAGAAATGGATCTGTTAGTCTGAAATCTGAAAGTTCTATTGCTATTTACTCAACCTCATGTCATTTGAAACCTGAATTATGTTCTTCCTTCCAAAGAACACGAAAAGAGAAATTTTGAAGAATGTTTATGCTGCTCTTTTCCATTGAATTAAAATAAAAAACGACTGAAACAAGATGAAAAACACCCCAAAAAAGTTGTTCATTATGTTCCAAGTCTTCTGAAAACATACAATAGCACTGTAAGGAAAAAACTGACAATACTTTCAGTTTTTTCCTTACTCTCGTTTGTGTTTGCACATTTTCAAACATGCTATGTGAAAACAAATGGAACCAGGCTTGACGCTAATTTTTCCAAATGCGATTGGTTTCTTACTAGTCACATGACTGACCATGATATGGCAAGTTCAGTGAATAATGATGTACAGAAAGTTAGTTTACAGGTTGCATGGATTACTTTTGTTTTTTGAAAGCTCTTAGTCACTTTATGCTCAATCAGATGCAGAAGAGCTCACATTGGCACATGCCACTGTATTACTCAAATGAAGAGCCACCAGTTTCTTTAAATTTCTGGTGAATCCTCTTCTATGACAAACTGCAGTGGACACAGAGATGTGCATTATGTCTGTCTCACATGGTCTGCACAGACACCAACACACAAACAATTGACTGTTTTAAAGGGCAGTCCTGGATTACCCACGGAAATCATGTCACTCCTGCAGCTCAAAATGCTCCTCGGTTCACTGACAGCTGATGAACTTCAAATCCACACCAACTTCCATACATCAATCTAGCAGACAGGCTGCCACTGGATCAATCTGTCTCAAACCCCATCAAACACATGACTTGACTGCGTCCACAAGACCCTTTGAGTAAGAGTTACCGGGTCCACTGTAATGAGGCAGCGACAGGCCTCTGCAGCGCTGCTGGAGACTCAAACCCTGTGATGGAGCAGGAATAGAAGCATCTCTCCTACACATTCTGGCTGAGATGGAGAGTTGACACCTCAGGAAGAGTGCAGATGAACCGTGGGCAGCACTGAGAGCTTCTATCTCTGTCTGTTTCTTCCGTTTGTCACACCTAAAACCGCACAAAAATGAAACAACAACATCAACTAACACCTGTTAATATCAGAAGGAATAGTGACGGATGTAAACTAATTTATAATACATTTATATTATAACCAATCCTCTACAATCCTTTCTTTAGATAATATGTGTGCAAAACTCCTATCATTACACTAGATCAGGGGTGTTCAACCCTCATCCCCGATCCAACCAATCAGAGACTTATATGTATATAATATATATAAGTCTCTGATATTTTGAGGTGTGTTCCCCCATAGTACGATGCAACACTGGAAGAAAATAACTAGCAAGCCAGCTAAGAACTGGGTGGGCTTTCCAAACGTCAAAAAGAGCTTTATTGCCAAGTATGGTTACACACACAAGGAATTTGTCTGCTTTGAGTGCGGAAGAAATTACAGACATAGTGCAGACATACATTATAGTGCACAGTAGAGATTAAATATAAGACTAATACAGTCATGGCCAAAAGTTTTGGCAGTGACATAAATTTTGTGTTTTGCAAAGTTTGCTGCTTAAGCTGTTGTGGTGTTCATTCATATTGTTTCTAGATTATTGTGTAGAGTGATCAGATGCATTTGAAATAATTGCTAAAAGCTTCATTGGCCAAAAAATTAATTTTTCACACAAAAAAAAAAACTTCACTGTTTTTTTTATCCTGACACAAAATGACTAGCTAACATTAATTGACTAATCATATCAGCAGTACATGTGAAAGTGTGAATGAGTATTAGTCAGGTTAATCCCTACCATATTAATTAGATTGTAAGAGCAAACTGATTGCTATAAAAGGAGGGACGAAGCACTTCCAATCATTGTGTTCTTGTTAGCAATGGTTACCTCCAAAGAAACACGTGCAGCCATCATCGCTTTGCATCAAAATGGCCTCACATGCAAGGAAATTGCTACAAAGAATATTGCATCTGAAAGAACCATTTACCGGATCAGCAAGAACTTCAAGGAGAGAGGTTCAACTGCAGTAAAGAAGTCTTCAGGATGTCCCAGAGTGTCCAGCAAGCGCTAGGGCCATCTCCTCAGCTACGGAATCGTGTCACCAGCAGTGCAGAGCTTGCTCAGAAATAGCAGCAGATTGGTGTGAGAGCATCTGCACGTACAGTGAGGCCAAGACTTTTAGACAATGGCCTGGCGTCAAGATGGGCAGCAAAGAAGCCACTTCTCTCCAAGAAAAATGTCAAGGACAGACTGAAATTCTGCAGGAAGTACAAGGATTGGACAGCAGAAGACTGGTGCAAAGTTATTTACTCTGATGAAGCTCCCTTCTGACTGTTTGGGACATCTAGAAAATCGATTGTTCGGAGATGAAAAGGTGAACGCTATGAGTCCTGTGTTGTGCCAACATTGAAGCATCCTGAGACCATCCATGTGTGGAGATGCTTTTCAATCAAGGGAGTGGGCTCTCTCATAATTCTGCCCCAAAACACTGCCATGAATAAAGAATGGTATCAAAACTTCCTGCAAAAGCGACTTCTTCCAACGATCCACGAGCAATTTGGTGATGATCCATGCATTTTCCAGCATGATGGAGCCCCATGTCACAAAGTAAGAGTGATAAAGAAGTGGCTCGAAGATCATTACATTGAAATTTTGGATCCGTGGCCAGGCAACTCCCCGGATCCCAATCCCATAGAGCAGTGGTTCCCAATCCTGGTCCTGGAGAACCCCCAACACTGCAC
>NW_015505575.1:180373-221735 GCF_001515645.1 Sinocyclocheilus grahami
CACATTTGAGGTCTTGGAGTCTTCACTAATGAGCTGATGAGTTGAATCAGGTGTGTTTGAATAGGGAGACATCTAAAATGTGCAGTGTTGGGGGTTCTCCAGGACCACGATTGGGAACCACTGCCATAGAGAACATGTAGTCAGTCCTCAAAAGGTGAGTGGACAAGCAGAAGCCCACAAATTGGTCAGCACAGACTTTTAAGGCCGGAACACACCAAGTTGACTTAAAAGAACTAGCGGTGACAAAAGCCGATGGTGAAGCATCTGGACCAAAAAGCTGCGCTTGAACACACCACTCAGACTACAGCCGTCTGTAAACTAACAAGTGCATTCTGCGCCTGCGTGAGAGGAATTAGCTGTCTATATCAGCAGCTATCAATAGCATATAGTCATCAATCAAAAGGAGAAACCGAAACAAGGATATATGAGATGCAGATATGAAATGTAAAGCTTGGTGCTTGGTGTGTCCAAGGCTTTAGACAAGCAGTTAAACACCATCTGGGCCTGAAGCTTTTTTAGTCTTCTGTTTTCAGAAGACCCAGTTCACGTCCTGTACACAGACCTTAAGTGCAGGTTTAATGGTATGTAGCGAATTTAGCTCAACGACAGGAAATATGAATAATCAACCATAACTAGTTATAATTAACTATTCATATTTTAGATCCGCTGTAGATATTTAGCTGACCACTCAGGGTCAACTGTCTTGTCAATTCTAAGAACGTTAATTTCCTGGTTAAGGGAAATAACTTTCTTACTGTACAATTCTATAGGAGAGGGAGGGAGAGGGTTGCAGGGGGGTATTAGTGCCGGGTTTAATTTAGTTTAGTTTAGTTTATTTTCTTATATAGCACATTTCTATTGCCTTCAGTGTGAAGTGCAGATCAGAGAGGGTGGGGGTTGTGAGACTGGGCTTTTCAAACCGGCAGTAAAACACATTCAGCTCATCAACCAGTTGTTGATTCTCCACAGATCATTGGAGCTGAAAACCTTGGCTGAAAACTGTTTTTTTCCCCAGCTTTTCTGAGTAGCTTTTTTAGCCACTCTGATCTCCTTTGTTAGTTCTGGCTGGTTATACACTTCTGTAAGCATCCTCTTTGGCATGACGAAGCTGTTTTAGTTTCCCAGTAAACCATGGTTTATCATTGTTGAATAATAGGAATGTCCTGGTAGGAAATGTAGATATCCTCACAGAAACTGATATATGAAGTTACAGTCTCTGTGAGCTTATCCAGATTGGTGGCTGCAGCTTCAAAAACACTCCAAAAAACAAAACAAAAAACAACGCTAACTATGATCACAAGTTATTTTTACCAAAGTCCCTTTAATGAGGCAGGTCATTTCACTCAGTGGCGATCTTTGAAACGCCTCTCAAACAGCTATTTTAGTCATGCAAGTGCAGCTCCTCCATCTCTTTGAATGGGGAAACATCAAATTCAAACAGTTCGCCAAGTTTATGATCAAATTTCATCGTTAAAATCATCAATGAAATCTGAAAACAACTGTCTCATAAATGATTTATGCTCAACTAACTATGGAAGAAAAATAATGACAAATGTATTTGAAACAAAAAAGCATGTTGAATTGCACTAACTGAAAAAATAATGCATTAACAGTGCTTGCATTTTAATGCCTTGTATTTTCAGGGTTTGCATTTTTAGGGTCTGAAATTTAACATAGTTGTCTCCTTTGGTAGAGAAAGCTGCTTACATGTGGCTTCACGGGGAAACGAGTCACAGCGAAGATGATGAATTAAATGTAAACACAGCTTTTGAGTCTTAATCAGCTTTTCCGCATATACATACTGGCCCTGATAATCATAACTTCTACCGCTTGCTCCATTTCTGCAAATCAGTTTTTGTGAATGAATGACAACTTGCTCTACCAGTTGCTTTGGTCTCCATCAACACCAGCTTGCGCCACCTGCTGGTGAGAAACTAACAGCAGATGGAGATCATGCATACTCTACTGCTATTCCTGCAGTTCCCAGATGTGCAAAGCGGAATTTTCTGCCGAATTTGAACCACTGAATTTGTGAAAGTGAATTTGTAAAGTGAAATAAAATAGACTGAAAATTGCCTGTCGAATATTATACATCGTATATTTAAACAGATTGAATATTTCGGAAGTGAACTCTGGGAGGTGAATATGGATTTTTGAATTTTGAATTATGAAAATGTGTGTGAAATGTTTTGAATTGAAATATCCAAACAACTATGTTAAATTTTAGACCCTAAAAATGCAAATCCTGAAAATACAAGGCATTAAAATGCAAGTACTGTTAATGCAATGCATTATTTTTTTTTTCAGTTTTCAACATGCTTTTTTGTTTCAAAGACATTTGTCATTATTTTTCTTCCATAACTAGCGCAGTTGGACTTGTAACCCAAAGGTTGTGGATTCGAGTCTCAGGTCCGGCGGGAATTGTCGTGGGGGGAGTGAAAAACCAATGCTCTCTTCCACCCTCAATACCACGACTGAGGTGAGACCCTTGAGCAAGGCACTGAACCCCCAACTGCTCCTCGGTAGCAGCTGCAATATGGCTGCCCACTGCTCTGGGTGGGGGGTTGGGTGTGTGTGTGTGTGTGTGTGTGTGTGTGTGTGTGTGTGTGCACTTGGATGGGTTAAATGCAGAGCACAAATTCCGAGCATGGGTCACCATACTTTGCCACACGTCACTTCACTTCACTATAAAAAGCTTATTTTTCAGACTAGACCAGCCAATGCACATGTGCAGCCCTGGGCGCGCGTCTCAGAACGCTGACTGTTCCTATAGCAACCGGAGACTCAAAAAGCAGCTGCAGTGACACAATGACTTCATCAATTAGCGATTGGCTCTTTTGTTTAGAAAGTGGGACTATTCCACCATATTGTGCATTGCACTCTTCCATTCATTAGTAATATAAGTGCACCCTCTTTATATATCTAACGTTTTTGTTTTTGCCTACTAAGTTGCGTTGTTGGAACTACAGCTCTCGAGCTGTGGTATGAAGCACAGTTTCTTGTTAGCATAGCATATGGGGTTTAATAAATCATGCTCTTAAGCACAAGCTAACATGCAGTACAATCGATATCTGTCAGACAGTATATAAATATATATATATATATATATATATATATATATGTATATATATAATTCTACATATTTTAGTTTGTCAAGAGAATGAAAGCTGTGTGTTTAAAGAGTGTGCATGCGTTAATGTGATCTAGTAAATAATGCATTGCATCTTTAATTTGCTAATCTTACTTCAGAGCATGATGTATTTAAGTCCAGATCACACTAACTAGAAACTATGAGAGCAGTAGTTTCAACCATACAGCTTTGCGATGCTATATGCAGTAATGGCACAGAGGAAGAATATAGTTGGAATTTATTTATTTATTTTTTATTCCAGCTGATTAATAATAACAACAGCCAATCAGAATCCACCTAACTTTAAAGAGCATTTAAAGTGGCAGATGACAAAACTGCAGCACATGCTTATAATAAACAGAATGTTACAGTCTGTTTGTGTGGACACTAATATAGTTACCGTTCTCGGTGTTAATAAATTAAAAGTAGGCTATTAATACATTTCAGCATTAATAATAGAAATGCTTGCCTTAGCAGGCACCATTAAATATATAATCAGTAATGTAAAACAAACAATACAATAATTTGATGCTTCATTTAGTGAAAGCTTACAATGAATCATACATCACACACACTGCTCTATGGTGGATCAATGCAATCAAAACAGGGCACAATTTCTGTAGGTTGAAGGCTGATATAAAAAAAAATCGTTGACAAACATAAAATTGCATTTATTATGCCACGGGTGGTGTGGTTCTTTCTGGTGCGGCTAAATATTATCACAGTATGTGGTAAAGCATGGCAGCAAGTGGGTGATGGGATGGATCTCTATAATATTAGTGGTGGAAAGGACCACACTCCCCTTCCAGCTAAGCTCTCCTTTAAAAAAAACAAACATATTCTGTCGACTACAGCTTCCACTGCAATTAAATCTGTTAAAACAGCCATAACAAAATAATTTATGTTTGTCGACATTTATTCATGCTGAATGTAGTAGCAGAGATCAACACTGTGCTGTGTATCACACTCAACAAACTGCACATTAATGTAATGCATTTATATAAGATCTCAGCATCACTGCTATCACATGTAACGTTTCAATAGAGAGCAGAGGATGTAATGCAGCGTAGATTTCTCCAAGATGCTGGTGTGTGGTGCAGTCAGACAGAGCCCAGACGATGTAAAGCAGGTCAGCTGTTCATGTCTTCCTAAACCAGCAGTGCAGAATCCAGGTCAAGCCTTTTAGTTACCGCAGCTAAAACACAACCCAGGGTCAGAGCGCCGTTGCCATGACGACTCCTCTGGATGCTGCAGCGCAGCCCCTCTGAGGCGCAGCATCACTAACGGGGGTTGCTGGGTGGATGGGGAGGCTGTTGCCACGCAGAGCGACTAGAAACCCACGAGAGCCAATCGGAGTTGAGCTCCGCGGAACACACACCAGGCATCCCTCTATTTATAATTTCTAGATGTTGTTTTGAAGAATTTATCATGGGATGCTCAGAAGCGACTGGAGAGATGTAGTGCATGTCATTCATATCGAAATATATATATATGCATGGAAAAATGGATGAGTAAACCCCACGAGATGAACCCCCACACGGCTTTCCCTGAATTATGAAGGTGATCTGGTGTTTTCCGTACTCTCTCTGTACGCTGCTTGAGTGTTTCATAACATCTGCACAAGACCTCTTCTATTATTAGACTGTGAGAAAATAAATCAATCAATAGGAAGTTCTTCAACAGAAGCCAATACAAAAAAATTCTTCCCTTGACCATGAAACCAGGATGTGAAATAATGGTTGTAATGGGTTTTTCACCCCCTACACGTCTTTATTGTTATTTAAAGTAGGCTAACAAGGCACTGATATTTTGGTGAATGTCTGAAGGGTCTTCAGTTGCGATTGCTATAGTTAAAATCAAATTCTGCAAGTTGCTTTGATTCGAAGCGCATCAGATTTAGCATGAATTATGCTTTTGGTGCAAATAATGTAGGCCTAAATGCAAATTTAGAACATACAGTATTTGAAATGCTACTTCACACTACATCCAAGCTCAGTCAGTAACTCTCAGAAAAAAAATACAAATCAAAATAAATCAAAATTATTTTCCTCATGCATAACAAATAAACTGATGAATTCAATAGAATAGATGTTTCATAATAAATGCACTTACGTGTCTTTTCAGTAACTTCCCGCAGACGCTCAAGAGTTCAGCACGTTCTGCTGTGTGTGTCACGATCAAAATGTGTGAGAACAAGGGCAGCTGGACTTTGAATCTTCCCTGCTTCCATGAACACGACAAAACATTCCTTATCACTGATGGGAAGTGAGCAGTCATTCCCGCAGCGCTCCGTCAGCAGAATCACTCACGTGCGCGCAGCATCAGTAACCCAGCACCGCGCGAGCGAAAGAGCATTTCATTTCATTAATGTGTGATTGCATTCTTGCATAAATGCATTATAAAAGCATATGTGCACTATATAGTCTTCTGAAGCCATAACATGCTTTATGTATCTTTGCAAAAATTATAACTATTTAAAAATATAAGACAAGAAAAAAATGTTGGTTTAGATGGGACATAACATGTAAACTATCCATTAACATGTCACATCTCATAATAGCCTGCAATGCAGTCAAGGGCACATGAGTTAACTGGTAAACACTCAGTGGCTCTTTCTCTGGGTATTTTGAAAGCATTTTCTCTTTCATTACACATCTGGAGTCACATAGGCTTAATTTTGAAAATCATGTTCAGAACAAAATGAATTGCTTTATTTCACACTCAGATGTCGGCTGCAGCTCCTCAGCGCCAAGACTGCTTGTTTACATCATACTACCGCTATTGAGAGCGTGCTGATGGACATATGACTTCCTGAATTGCTGCTGAGAAAGCAATCATTCTGAATAGAGAATATGGCATTTAAGAGTAGAAATGAGAAATCTGGCTTCAGAAGAAGTTGATTGTCTGCTTGAACATCTTCTTTTGTGTCTCACAGAAAAAGAAAAAAAATGATTTCGGGTGTCCAACTGTCCCTTTAAATGACCATCATAACATCACCAACACAGCTACATTACTATAGCAAATAACAGTATGTTGAACATCCAAGAGAGCAGATGAGAGGCTGATGGCGTACAGGAAAATGTCAAGAGGTTTGTTTGCTTCCATCTCTTCATGAGCCTTCATTGGCTTGCTAACAAATTGGCAACACAAACTAGGTCATGATGTAAAATTGATTAGTTGTGGTCCAATTTTTTAAATGTTTCATCACATTGATCTGTGTACATCATTACCACATAATGGGAGTCCCCCATGGATCGAGACTCCTCTGGACCAAGCATTTAATGTTTATTTATTGTGACAGCAGCTCAGAATCTAATTCTCTTCTTGATTTCACATCGTTCCGAGCTAATATGAACACTGATAAGGATGAAGTGAAGTTAACTAGCGTCTGAAGACTGTAGCGGTAAGTAACGTCGCATTAAAGAGAGAAAGTATCTCTGAGGACTTGTAATGGAGATCAGTCAATATTTAGAAATATTGTATTACAGACACAATCGATTGCGGTCGGTGCAGCATAAATGCTGTTTAAAGTTTTCAGTGGTTGTCGGGCTCATGGGAATGGAGTCAACAACATCAGAGTAGATGTCTGGCATGAATCAAAGCATCAGGCGTATGCAAAAGAATATATCTACTGTCACAGAACTGCAGAGTGCTTTATGATTGATTTTTCTGTGCTAAAACCACACTTTGACCATTTAGAATACAAAATATTTATGGCCCAGGACTGTCAGCAGACACACAACAGCAATAGTGTTTACATTTAGCATTAAATATGCATCGGCATTGAGTTCAGCACTTCTTTCAGGCCTTGGGAATTCAGTCATGCTGAACTTTAGCGACTGAAGGGATGAATATGGAAGAATGTGATTTGCCTCGACTCACACAGGACGCCAGACTGTGACTTTGTTTCGTTCTGTATCAATAGTTCATTCCCTTTGAAACACGCCTTTGAGCAACTTCCATAGAAGTGTTTTTTGTTTTTTTCCCCCAGAAAGCCATTGACAGTATATCGACTCAATTAATGCACAAAGAAAAATAAATGTATACGAATGTGCCCATGGAAGTCATTTTCAACACAAAATGTTGCCATCAAAGGGGCGCAGCACAGCAGAAAAAGGTTTTGTGTTTGTGTATAGGTATGTCTGAAAGCGTTGAGTCATCCAGCATCATATACCAGGCGTAACTCTGCAGCAAAACAGCCTCATGTGTGCTTGTTTGTCTTGAATGTTTTTGAGTGGGAGGCTTATTGTTATTTTTAATCATAGAGGCAGGAAATATAGGGAGGAAAGTGAGCGTGACTTTAACTAATCATGGATTTATTGGGTATACAGTAGCACAGTGGTGTTACAAACAATTAATTTGATTATTATTACCGGTAATTAAATTTGCTTATGTTTGGGGTCAGTAATATTTTTTATTAATCAAGGATGCATTAAATTGATCAAACGTGACAGTACAGACACTGATAATGTTACAAAAGATTTCTATTTCAAATAAATGCTGTTCTTTTGAACTTCAACAAGGAAACACGGTTTCCACAAAAATATTGGGCAGCACAACATTTTCAGCATTGATAATAATCAGAAATGTTTCTCGAGCAGCATATTATACTGATTTCTGAAGATCATGTGACACTGAAGACTGGAGTAATGATGCTGAAAATACAGCTGCGCATCACAGAAATACATTACAAATGTTAAATATATTTCAATAGTAAACAGTTATTTAAATTGAGATAATATTTCACAATGTTACTGTATTTTTAATCAAATAAATGCAGCTTTTGTGAGCAGAAGAAAAACATTTAATCGATCCTAAACGTTTGAATGGTAATCTTTTATATTAAAATGTTTAATTAAACAATGATATTTATGAATTATATTATTTATTATATCATAACAATACTTAAAAAAATCTTCAAAGCATATATCTTAAATCATGCTCATAAAAAGACATGTATTCCACCGCCACCAGTAACCAGAGGCTCTATAGTCTCGTATGTGGTAATGAGAAAGATCATGTGGGATTCCTCTGAGACAGATAAAACAGCCACAGGTTTGGAAAGTAGCCAGCTCTATGACAGTGAGCCTTACAGCAGTCTGAGGTGAGCATGAGAATGACTAATGACTAATGCATCATTCACTTCCACAGGGCTAAATGTTCTCCATCTCTCCTGAGCAGCACAGACGCCTCACAGAGAAAGAGAACAGCAGTTACAAAACTGCACTTATGAAACCGGTATATGCCACTGCAGTGCTGTGCTTCAGCAAACCTCTAATACACAGATGCATTAAAACTGAAGCGTCTGATTGTGACAATGTCTCAAATATGGCATGGAAATAATTCATTCTATGTCTTCTGTGAATATGTTTAAACTCAGTTCCACAAAGCTTGCTTGAAGTGCACACGACACATTTTGACTGCAGAAGGATTTAGTTATAAACATGCTGTAGCTACTGGACACCACGGTAAATGTAATGAAATCCAAGCAGTTTGTGAAGCAAACAACTGCTGTCGTGACCATAATGCAAGTACCCATTCAGCAGCTAAATGATGTGCGGATGTCTTATAGGGTTGCCAGACTCAGCAGAGGAAAACAAGGAATACTCTCAGTTTTTCTTGTTAGGAAACTATGAGAAACTCTCCATTTAATTACGGCACATCTGAGACGTAAACAAAAATGAAAAGCTACCCAGAGTGTAGAAATGAAAGAGCAGATGAAAGTCTAATTATGTGACGTATGCATTTTAGATCCAGTCAATGTTTGATCCAATCTATGGTTTCGGGAAACTCTGAATTGATGGACTATGTTGGTGACAATGAAATCTGCGACCATACTGGCTAACAACACTTTTCTCTAACTTGAAAAAGCCATAGTGGTCAAGCACTTGTGAAGAAGAAGTGAGCTTAGCACTTATAGTGCATTTGTAGTGTGCATCAAATCTTTAGAGTATGTTAAAAAAAAAAATCCTGTACTTGCAGATAATATAATATTAATGAAATAAAAGGCCACTTAGCTGTGTCACTTTCATGCCTGTTTCTTAACACACTTAAGTACACTTTTAAAAAGTGTGCTTTGTATTAAAGTCAATGTAAAAGTTTGACTTTAAAATACATTTTAAATCATGTTTTAATCATCTTTTGTTGTGCTTGTAGTACACTTATTTTGATGTGTTGACTAACATACTAAAGTGCAACTCTAGAATCTAGTGTATTATTCAGTATTACATTTCAAGTTAATATATTTTGCATGTACTAAATCATGTGTTCGTCAAATCTGTAACTACAAATATATTTAAATACATTACATTCAAACAGAAAATGACATTGAAGAATATTTTAGTTTATCATAAATGCTTAGGAGTACAGTCAGAAGTACTGTTCAAAGACAAAGATGCACTTAAGTATAATGTAATGTAAGTTCTACTTGAGTGGGTAAAAAAAAACACTCTTAATAATTGCATTTAATATAAACTTTAACTATTATACATTTTCATTCAAATGTAAATCCCATTCAGTTAAGTGTCTAAAAACATTACATTCAGTTCACACTTAAGTATGTTATTTTAAAGTAGAGTATTTCCATAAGAAACAATCTTTTTAAAAGTATGCAATAGTGTACTTCTTTTCCACAAGAGTAATCGCATTTGAAAACGTTTACTCTGCAAAACATTGAAATAATCAGTCATATTTTCGAAGTGGATTTTGCTGTTGCCTGGAAGGATGAAAATCCAGATTTCTTGAGAGCATAAAAATCTCTTAGTTATGTATGTTGTTGTTTTTCAACAGTCTCTAAATGAGAGCACAATCAGAGGGGACTGACGATGAGTCCTGACTCATGACCTCTCTGAGTGTGTTGTTTTTCTCTCAATCGCTCGTTCTCGCGCTTGCTTTGATGTGTGGGAGAGCGGCAGCTACATCCGTCCTGCTGGGCATCAGCATGCTGCCCTAATTACCGCCCAAAATGAGGGAAAAGCTCTCCATTCCACATGCAAAACATCTTACATTTTCATGCTCTATGGCTTAACATATTCATTACAATATTTTATTTTCTGATTGGCATGTTGAGATCTAGGCAACATATTATTTAGGAGGCATCTTTGAGAGCAAGATCGTACATTTTGAGGAGCGTCGGGTGGGTGTGTTTTTTCAATGTGCGTATTTTGGTGTTATTCAGTTCTGCAAGCATTTAGGTCAATGTGTGCATCATTCATAAAGACACTTGCAGCAGTCAGGAGTGCATGGTCGATGGCTCTTAACTGCACTCCCTTAGGGCCATTTCAAATTAGCATGGCATGGAAATAAAAAAGCGTAACATAGGATTGAACGACATATGGGGCTCCCTGTGGAGGTCAGTAAACCCAACCCCCAAACACACATGACCGTATGGGATATTCTGTGGTTCACAACTGGTTTGAATTCAGGACCCAATACAGGAACAAAATTGTAGCCTTAAAATGAGACTCTGTGGAGTATGAATGAATTAATGAATAGTAGAACAGTATTGATGTCCATTCATTTATTTACCACAACATCCATCAGATGACTTTTGGAAGAATTGGAATATAGTGCACAAGTCATATATATACTTTTATTCTTTTTTGGGGTGCTTTTGCATCCATTTTTGGAGCTTGAACACTTCAGTCCCCATTATAATTACATGGAAATGTGCAATAAAGAATTTCTTTTTTTTTCTCTTTTTTTTTGTTCCACCCAATACAGTAAAATACAAAGTGAGGGTGAGTAAATAATGACAGAATTTCACATTTCTGGCTGAAATATTCCTCTTTAGTTTTAGTTTGCATTATTTTGTTCATGGCTTTCGTAGTTTAGGCCCTGTCACTGAATGTTTGAACGGATGCACAGACTTCAACATCAACAGCATAAGAGATCAAAAGCATCTTCTCCTCCTTTTTGTGATAAGCCTGTTTATTTTGCTATCCTGCCTATTAATGATTATAGAGTTGCTTTTTATTGTTTGCACTGAATTGTTTTTTTCCCTGTAGTCTGCAATCGTTCAGGAAAAACGTCAAATGTACTCTCCCTCAGGCCGTAATAACACTTCCTCCAGTGAAAAAGTCCATCTCCTGTTGTCTCTCATGTCAAAATCCACCCACATATGTGTTTAGAGCTGTTTTGGCTTGTAAACGGTGCTTGATCTGTGCAGATTTCTCTCCTGATTCAGAACAGATGACTTTTTCATCGGAGGAAGCGTTATTATGGATAGAGGACTTGTATTTTATGTGAAAGCAAAGGTTTAAAGTTAAAAAGCATCTTAATGCTGGATTAGTTTCAGCTTTTGTCTTCTCCAGATGTTAACTGATGGACTGGAGTGCTGTGGATTACTGTGATGTTTTTATCAGCTGTTTGGACTGCTTGGGAAGTCAGGGAAAGCTCTGCCTGGTTGTGTAGAATGACCCAGCTCTAATGCTGCATTTCAACACTGGTACTGTATGGCTCTGTCCCTCAACCCTCTGCACATAAACAGTGAAACTGAAGGTCCCTTAAGACTGATGGGTCATCGGTGACCTTGAGCAGAACTTGCCCAAAGCGCAGCACACCGTAACCCCCTGCTGTCGGCCAGGTGGCCACGTAACAATTGCCTCGACATCGTACGCTAATCACAGACCGACCGCAGTGACACTGGATGGGGACCAAAAGCGCTTGCAATCCCCCACAAGCCACCAGATCTGACTCATTCCTCAGCAGTCTGAGCATACAGTCTATTGTTTTGGGATGTACTAAGGACTTCTATGGGCTTCCACAGTGTAAACAAACTTGAATAACTGTTGTCTCAGCAGTAATGAGTCTTCCACAGAGGCTGTGTAGATCCATTTAGCAGGGCCTTTCGTCTCTTAACCTCCCTCTTTAGCACCATTTTCTCAGTCCTCAGGGGAACATGCAGGTAGGTGCCTTTTTATAGACCTCCTCCTTTTTCTGAGCTTGGGAAGTCAGGGAAAGCTCTGCCTGGTACTGTGTGGGAGGGGAACCGAGTCAAATCGGAGTTTGACTACAAGCGTGTGTATTCGGTTTTACAAACGCTGCTGTCAGTGTGACAGATTACAACTAGTCCTGAGCGAACTCAGTGGAGAATAGAGCCCTGAAAGAGCACACAGTGTGATGCACCTAAAGCTCGGACTTTCAACAGGCATTTACTTCACCCTACAAAGACCAAAATAATCATCAAAAGGAAGTAAAGACATTTGCTTGAGATCATATTCAACTAGTGTGATGGGCTGCAAAGTTTCTTAGCATTCTGGTGTTTTAGGATTAGTATTGACTAATTAAAGTTGTCATCATTTGTGAATATTCTTGTTCTCCTCATTTGAATTGTATTACATTTCAGGAGTACAGCATACACTCTAAAAAATGCTGGTTTAAATACAACTAAGCGCTGGTAAAATATGGACTAAAACTTTACAGTTACAGTTCACATTATAGTTATCATGCTTGGTGTAAACGGGCCATCTGTTTTCCAAACCGCTTGTCCTATGTAGGGTCACGGGGAGATATTTCAAAATAGGAATCAATAACTGACAATTCAAAATAACAAACTATAAATAATATAATCAATTAACTATATAATAAAAAAAGTATTTGGGATGTATGATAAGTACTACGGTATTTAATATAAAAAAATATCAAAAGGACTTCTATGTAAAACATGTCATGTTTAAATAATTTGGTAAACATATAACCTTTTATGAAAAAGATTTAGTTTTAACTGATTCAATACGAAAATTTGTCAGTGGAGTGACTGTATATTTGAATTGACTTTTAATTAGGTGAAACAACATGCAACACCAATACAGAGCGTTCCAGATCTTGACGCATTAATATAAACAAGGTTTATTACAATATTGATCGAGTTTCATTTTTTTGTGAAATTTGAATGAATTTTCAATGCAATTCTACACCAATAAATGGAGTGGGATTTACTTTGAAACAATTTTCACTCAGAAATGTCTAACACAGTTCACAAATGATTACAAGGAAGCAGCAAGTGACACATTTATTTAGACGTGAAATCAGTCTGAAATGATATTTTCTTGTAAAATATACTCCGATAATCTTTGTTTTATTTACAACCTTAAAAAAATCATTTTACCGTGTAGAATGACCCAGCTCTAATGCTGCATTTCAACACTGGTACTGTATGGCTCTGTCCCTCAACCCTCTGCACATAAACAGTGAAACTGAAGGTCACTTAAGACTGATGGGTCATCGGTGACCTTGAGCAGAACTTGCCCAAAGCGCAGCACACCGTAACCCCCTGCTGTCGGCCAGGTGGCCACGTAACAATTGCCTCGACATCGTACGCTAATCACAGACCGACCGCAGTGACACTGGATGGGGACCAAAAGCGCTTGCAATCCCCCACAAGCCACCAGATCTGACTCATTCCTCAGCAGTCTGAGCATACAGTCTATTGTTTTGGGATGTACTAAGGACTTCTATGGGCTTCCACAGTGTAAACAAACTTGAATAACTGTTGTCTCAGCAGTAATGAGTCTTCCACAGAGGCTGTGTAGATCCATTTAGCAGGGCCTTTCGTCTCTTAACCTCCCTCTTTAGCACCATTTTCTCAGTCCTCAGGGGAACATGCAGGTAGGTGCCTTTTTATAGACCTCCTCCTTTTTCTGACACTTCCCAGCATGCCTCAAATAATGTCATAGGACTCTCATTTATTAAGGTCCCGTCTCCTATACACAGCTTTAAGAACAGAGGTCAGAACACATTATAATGCAAACAGGACAGTGGATACAGAGTCCTTGCAGTAAAGTCCTTATCACAAATTACACCCAGACAGGGTGATCAGGACCCCGATGCCATGTGAGGACGACTTGTATCCTCCTGAAGGAATGGTTAATTACCCGATAAATAAATGCATGGAAATTAAATGTTGATTTGAGTCTAGTATTGGGAATCAATTAATTTTTAAAAGAAATAGGTGCACTACTATTTCATGGTGACACTGCACTGCTACTAAATATAATAATATTTAGCGAAGCTGTGAGATTGCAGTCTGAACATAATGATGTAATGCAGTGAAATATTTTTTAAAAACTAGGCTGTATGAAACAATAAAAAGACAATAGCCAAAAATACACCTTTCTGTTGTGTTATTCTCTCTGGTTGCACGCAACAACAACAAACATACAGCAAGCAGCATTGCAAAATTATCTTAAAGGATATTAATGAAGTGGTTATTTGTAATGGATCAGTCAAAAAATTTCAGGAATCGTTAATTGAATCATTCAATCTACACTACAGAACTTTGTCTTGAATGGTCTCTTTATCGCCATCTGTGGTTGAAATAAAATTGCATGTCATTAGCCGAGTAATTATTTAAAGGGGTCATATGATGTTGTTAAAATTAACATTATGTTGTGTATTTGGTGTAATGAAATGTGTTTATGCGGTTTAAGGTTAAAAAAACACATTATTTTCCACATACTGTACATTATTGTTTCTCCTCTATGCCCCGCCTTTCTGAAACGCGGCGATTTTTACAAAGCTCATCGTTCTGAAAAGCGAGGTGTGCTGTGATTGGCCAGATATCCAGTGCGTTGTGATTGGTCGAATACCTCAAGCGTGTGACGGAAATGTTACGCCCCTCACCATACTGTGATGATGCCCTGTCCGACGAGACAAAACATTAAAACCCATTATAAACGAGGCATTCGTTGCATCCAGTGGGGACATAATTACAGATTATAATGACTTGTACTGTCTTTTTACACGTTGCGTTGCATCGCGCCTTGTAAACATAAAACCATGTCTACATTTGTGATCGGAGAAATGACAAACAACAAGCGCTACTCTACACTGCATCATCAGTGGCTAATTCTTTAAACATAAAAACGTACTTACAGTCTGTGAATCAGAACAGCCGGCATTGTAGTCTAACTCTCCCAGGATCAGGAAACAGTCCTCCATAAAATGTGCTGCACACATCTGAATATTTGGGTTGAACTGTTCTGGAACAGTGTTGTAAATACAACTTAACCACTGATTTCTAGTCGTGTCCTCTTTTGGAAGACCAAACAAAGTAGTTTTGCTTTCACAACGAAACACAGCGTCACACACGGCGGCCTAGAGTGAGCAGAGGCGGCGGGCTTGAGAACGGTGCGACCAGCGGATTCGACGAAGGAGCGTCCGGCGGGCTTGCAACAACCACATGTGACGAATTCTTTGTGTGAACATTTGGGCGGCGTTATGCAAATCTTCCCACATAGTGAGGTAGATATGTGGGGGCGTGTTAGAACGAGCCGTTTTAGGTAGGTGTGGCTGACTCTTAACTTTTATAAAGAATATCTCTTTGGATTTGAGATTTTAGTCTTTGCAACTTTACAGATCTTCTCTATGCACCAAGAGCTTGTAACACTCCAAAGAGAAAGGAACAATTGAAATCGCATCATATGACCCCTTTAATGTCGCCTAATGCAGATGGAATCACTGTTGTGACTGTTTGACAAATATGACATAAACATGCAAATGCAAATGACCTCACCCGACAGCTCAATATCTAGTTTAATCTACAGACCGGGGTCCGTGTACTTTCGCGTCCATTCATTTTTCGTTTTTTAACAGTTGTTGTATTTTTAAATGCTATGTTGAAAACCAAAATTGACAGTAGAACTGTACACACGAAATGCTGCACGAGAAAGTAAAATATTGACTTTTTTTCAGATTTTTTTTTCAGATTTTTGTTAATAACTTTTTGCACCTTTAATAAACATTTTCAAAATGCACAAACTAATATGGAAAAAAAAGTCGATTTTACAAGTTGTTTTTGGCCAAATTAGAAGTAATGCTTCTCCCGCACATTCGATTGAGAGCTACAGTCGTCTCTACAATGCAGAGTCATAATACATTACTTTATAGTATGATTTTAAAATAGACATTGTAGAATCCTGTCCCATCTTTGTGAAGGGCGAACAACATGTTTAGAAATAGTCTGGCTTAGGGCAAATATATAAATAATATTACAAAAATACATAAAAATATAATTTCTCCAGATACAGGATGGCCCTGTTCCAGAATCAAATCACCGAGGATGTTTCTGAAATAAGTGAAGGTGTTGTAGCCCTTAATGCACATTTTTGCACATTGTCCTTTGTTGTGGTTTTTACTATCATTGCCGTTTCCAGTCAATGCCGCATTTGTATGCAGATGTCACTCCTGAAACTCTGCAGCCTGTCCTCCCACTGGTCCTCTTAGAAGCATGAAAAACAAAACCTCTGAATGGACTATAGCCAAGACAGTGCACAAGGAGCACTTCCTTAAAAAAGCTGCCACTCATTTCATTTAATCGCGATCACACAAATTTCCATTATAATCGATGAATCTCTCTACACTGCACAATTATTCTCTTATTAACATCGTGTCTACACTGTTTATTATGATGAGAGGATTCGCGAGGTTGTACAACTCAGAAGTCAGCACTGAACAAAACTGCGGCATTTTGAACAGTGCGTGGATTCTGAATTAAAACACCTCTGATTGGCCATTGCATTCAAGAATAAGATAAGAATAAGATAATGCCCAGATAGCAAGAGGTCTGTTAAAGATGGCTTCATCTGGAAAGCATCTGCTGTGTACAAACATCTGATAGACGTCTTTAAGATGTCAATTTTACATGCATTCTAAATCATAAACATCTTAAAGACATCTTCTAAACGTCTATTTGACATCTGATAGGAAACGTCCTATAGACGTATTTCAGATGAGCAAATTCTCTAAAAAATGCGTCTTGCAGATGTACATGCAGACGTCAAATAGACGTCTCTGTGATGTACGTGTGCTGTCAGGGCACTGATTAATAGAATAAGCAGACACAAACTCGTTTCATTTTTTTCCCTATTAATCAGTGTCAGAACCATTAAAGTAGTAACCGCATTTTCCGTATTTCATTTTTGTTAAAAACTGAAAAATGAATGCATGCAAAAGTACACGGACCGTACACAACCCAATTCATTACTATTTTCTCATTTGTATGTTTATATGCTTTCATCACACTGATTTTCATTGAAATTGAATGAAATTGTACAAATTCATACAAAATTGCCATCTCATAAAATAGATGCGTTTCTCATTAGACTGGGTTTATCTGGACCAGATTTGTTTAATTCGTTAAGATTCCCATTACCATATTACCCATGCACTACTATAATTGCTTTTGATTTCTAACTCACTTCTGTCTCTACTTAAAATTATCTTAATTTATGAGAAGTTCACAGATCCAATGATTCCAGTCAACCCAAAATAGAGAATGGACACTAAAACCAGGAAATCAGTTATGCAAACTAAGCAAAGTTCAAATGTATCTTTTACAAAGTTAAAGAAACAAACAACAGCTGACCAGGCCCACATAAAATCTGTGTCTGCAAGCAGAACTCCACAGAAAGCTCCTCAGACTTCAGCAGAATCAGAACGCAACTCATTCACAATGTTTTACACATTCCCTCTCCCTTACATCTTCAGTATTGAACTATTTGGGCTGATCTGATAGCACTTTCAGACGGTTTGAAGGAAATGGAGCTGGCAGGTCTGTAACAGCTCTGCCTGTGTCGTCTTCAACCTCAGCAGTGCGCTTACGTCTCTTTGAAGAGCTCCCTCCTGCATGCTCTGGATTAATCACCGCTCTGAATATTCACTGCAAAAATCCTACAACGGCTAAATATAGATGGCTGATTAATAAAAATGAATACAAATGAGGTGGGGGGTCTTAATCTAATAGTCCTAAAATCAGTGGAACATTTAAGAGTCTCAGCCAATGAAAATAAGGGAGAATCATGGGTAGTCTTTGCTGTACACGCAAAACTGATCCAATAGGGTCCTGTCGATTAGAGGAGGAGGATAATCCAACTCAAGACACCCTTGGAGCCACTCTGGGGACAAAGAGACTGATCTGCAAAGCTTTATACTCATCTGTGACCAGCTCCCCCATCCCAAACACTAACCATCTGCAGACTTCAAATGGGGCTAAACTGATCTAAGATCAGTATGGAGGAAAAATGTCAGGAAGATTTTTACACTTTCTGTAGAAAACATGAGTGGTGATTGTTCATGCAAAAATGTCCAGTGCACTGATCACGTGTTTGCCAGGGGTTTGCTGTATGGTTTTCCGAGGTGTTCTGAGTTGTATAGTGTGTTGCTATTTTATTTCTTTTTTTTTTACCAGCAAAGTCAAAAATGTCCACCCCAAGTCTCTGTGATATTCTGTAATCCCTAAATATGATTCAAGAAATAAATATATATATGATCAAATAAATGATAAATGAAAACCTATTTTGTTGTCTGGCAGGTGAAAAATACAGTCACAAAAAAGCAAACCTCGCCTATTCACGTCCTTGTCAAGCAGTCCAAGTTATGTGTTTAAGTATTATACTTAAGGCCAAAGTATACTTCAGTTTTTACACATACGCGAGGTCGCACGTGCGCATTGACTTGGTTTTGCAGTAATCAGTTTTTCCACAAGGTGGCAACACTGGCCCGGGCTGTTGTTTCACAGTAGAAAACGAAACCAAAGAGACAGAACTACAATAAAACAGCAGAAACTGTAACAACGACAGACGGCTGCATTGACAAGCACTTGTGTAAGAGTGTTATGAAACTGCAGCAACTTTAGTTTACAAATACAAATACATTTTTATCGCTCATGACTTTCTAGAGCAGATGTGTCGACCGCCTGCATTTGCCTACACCTCAAATGGACTATACTTTGAAAGACTACGCATACAAATGTGCAACAACAACAAAAAGAAGTATACTTGGACCCTTAAAGTTAGGGGTCTTTAAAAGTCTCCAACCCTATCAGCCTAAAACACAAACACTAAATGTGTTGGGTGCTATAGAGCACTGCAATGATAATCTTCACAGGTGAACACAAGTTTTATGAATATTGAAGCCTAAATACCATTGGCAGAAGTAAAAATCTAAATGTACGCTATAAATCAGGGATCCTCAAATCTGGCCCACAAGATCCACTTGCAGAGTTTAGCTCTAACCCTAATCAAACACACCGGAGTATGCTAATCAATGTCTTCAGGATCATTAGAAAATCACAGGTAGCTGAGTTTGATCAGGGTTGAAGCTAAACTCTGCAGCGCATTGGCCCTCCAGGACAAGATTTGAGGAACCCTGCTATAAATGAACTACACTATGGGTCACATGACTTCAACGTTACCAACTATTAACACAATGAGGCTGTGAAAGCGACTAGTGAGTAGGTGACTTTACCTGTTTGGCGTGATGATGTTTAATGTCCTTGACCTCAGCACGAGGGCACCGGAAGTGCTAAAACGCAAAACCGTTTGTGGGTTTTGGCCTACAACAATACATCACCCCTGCAGCACTCTATTACATACACAGATCATTACAAGATAATCAATCTGAGACATGTGCATGTCAGTGGAAATTACAGTTCATGGCCAGTAAATGTTGCTTCAGCAGCTGACGAGTCATGTCCAGTGAACTACACACAGCTACAGCATTAAAAGACCCTTCAGTGGCCTGCTGCTAACCACCACAGTGTGGAGGAAGGGCTCTTAATACTCCACAATTGGGAGAACGAGTGGCTAACAAGTCAATGATTAGCTAGTGTGGGCTACATCTGTGCAGATAGATTCCCTCTTCAACCCTAAACAATCTGTGTGACCATTCAGCTCTGCATTGCTGTCTGTTTGGACCGTAATACGTAAATGTGGCCCAAACATTCATGCATTTGCTGCACAGCTGATGCTCTCTCTTGTCCTCTCTTCAGCTGTACAGTATCTGTTTATCTCTGTCTTTTCGAACGAGGGCTTTGGCTCTGTTTCTCAAGTGCAGGCTCAAGAGGCGAGATCAAAGCCGCAGTGGGTGTGCTGCAGGGATGAAAGGCTTTGTTCTCACCAGTGAAAGAGACGAGAAGGCTTGGCCAGTGGAATCACTGCCATGTCGCATTTTGTTATGCAGCATGCTGCCAATATTCTGATGTGTACTGAGATGTGATTATATGGACTGGTATGCATTTAAAGGGAACAACTCTTCTCATCTTCTGAAAAAGCACATATTGTCCAGTACTTTGGGACAGTATTTTCATGGTCTTGGTCTTGTCCAGTCACTACAGATACATTTTATGGTCTGTGCTGACTGGTGTATATGATTGGCTCTGAATCGTCCTCTTTTTGACTCAGACACGACCTACTCAGAATGAGCTTGTCTCAACTACAACACTGTTAACAAGTGCTGGTTGGAGTGCCACAACACTGAGCGTCGCTGAGCTGCCTGTCAACTACTGTGTGCCTTTGAGGAGTTTTGAGGATTCTCTTGTTAGTCTGGTCATGTGGTCGCCGTGATTTTGCCAAGTAAGGGTGTTTTCAATCAATGTCTTCAGGATCATTCGAAAATCACAGATAGGTGAGTTTGATCAGGGTTGACGCTAAACTCTGCAGCGCATTGGCCCTCCAGGACAAGATTTGAGGAACCCTGCTATAAATGAACTACACTATGGGTCACATGACTTCAACGTTACCAACTATTAACACAATGAGGCTGTGAAAGCGACTAGTGAGTAGGTGACTTTACCTGTTTGGCGTGATGATGTTTAATGTCCTTGACCTCAGCACGAGGGCACCGGAAGTGCTAAAACGCAAAACCGTTTGTGGGTTTTGGCCTACAACAATACATCACCCCTGCAGCACTCTATTACATACACAGATCATTACAAGATAATCAATCTGAGACATGTGCATGTCAGTGGAAATTACAGTTCATGGCCAGTAAATGTTGCTTCAGCAGCTGACGAGTCATGTCCAGTGAACTACACACAGCTACAGCATTAAAAGACCCTTCAGTGGCCTGCTGCTAACCACCACAGTGTGGAGGAAGGGCTCTTAATACTCCACAATTGGGAGAACGAGTGGCTAACAAGTCAATGATTAGCTAGTGTGGGCTACATCTGTGCAGATAGATTCCCTCTTCAACCCTAAACAATCTGTGTGACCATTCAGCTCTGCATTGCTGTCTGTTTGGACCGTAATACGTAAATGTGGCCCAAACATTCATGCATTTGCTGCACAGCTGATGCTCTCTCTTGTCCTCTCTTCAGCTGTACAGTATCTGTTTATCTCTGTCTTTTCGAACGAGGGCTTTGGCTCTGTTTCTCAAGTGCAGGCTCAAGAGGCGAGATCAAAGCCGCAGTGGGTGTGCTGCAGGGATGAAAGGCTTTGTTCTCACCAGTGAAAGAGACGAGAAGGCTTGGCCAGTGGAATCACTGCCATGTCGCATTTTGTTATGCAGCATGCTGCCAATATTCTGATGTGTACTGAGATGTGATTATATGGACTGGTATGCATTTAAAGGGAACAACTCTTCTCATCTTCTGAAAAAGCACATATTGTCCAGTACTTTGGGACAGTATTTTCATGGTCTTGGTCTTGTCCAGTCACTACAGATACATTTTATGGTCTGTGCTGACTGGTGTATATGATTGGCTCTGAATCGTCCTCTTTTTGACTCAGACACGACCTACTCAGAATGAGCTTGTCTCAACTACAACACTGTTAACAAGTGCTGGTTGGAGTGCCACAACACTGAGCGTCGCTGAGCTGCCTGTCAACTACTGTGTGCCTTTGAGGAGTTTTGAGGATTCTCTTGTTAGTCTGGTCATGTGGTCGCCGTGATTTTGCCAAGTAAGGGTGTTTTCACACCTGTAGATCGATTGCTTTGTTCCGAAACAGGGATTCAAATGATTACAATGTTGCTTTTTATTCTTGGTGCGGTTCGCTTCACACAGCAAAGTTTCTAAACAGACCAAATTTGTTAATACAAGTCACGCGCGAGTAAACTGTTCTCTCATTGCTCAAAGTTCCACGGTTTATTTTCCGGGATTCCACTGAGCTGTCACAGCTGTCATCTGTCAGAATGGAACAATATCAGCTTTGCGGGCTTATTGTTGGGTTTTTTGTAGCTGTCGTTAATAATAATTTATCATTTTGAGCAGGAGTCCAGGATTGATTGGGAAAACATTTTTAAAATGCACATACTACAAAGAAGAGCAATAAGACGGCATTATAAAACAAAAAAGTGCGCTTTAATTTTTGAATGGCAAAGACGTGCTCTCCCACAGACATTCACAGGTTCATTTTGAGGTATTAGCAAAACAACAAAGCTAATGCTTTTCACGGAACTTACGTAATTAGCCATTATACATTGGGATATAGCCTGGTTCGTTGGTCCGTTGGATCGGATTGCTTTCTCACTACAACCGAACCGCACCAGAGTTCGTTTTCAATCGAGCCGAGACCACCTCGTTCAGGCGATCTCGGACCGATTGTTTTGGCGCGGATCCGAGTGCGATTGCCGTGTTCACATATGCCCAAACGAACCGTGCTAAGGGAGGAAACTCGCCAGGTTCCGAAACAACAGGCCATGTGTGAAAACACCCTAAGACATGTTCCTGGATCAACATCTTTTGATGATCCTGAATCAACATTATGGTCCAAAAATACAGACTTAACCCAATCCCTACCCCTAAACCTAACCCTACCCACAATTTATTCCTAAAATCAGTGGGAAATGACAGCTGATTGACAAGGGTGTAGAAGCACCTAATCCTGATTGTAAGTCTAAAACTGACATTTCCTGAAAAGTTATCTCTCAGTTCTGATTGGTTGATTGGAATGATGTTCCAGGATCAACAAGGATGTTGATCAGGAACATGTTGTACTTGGTGAAATCACGCTCACCATGGTCATGTGGTGTGTTCAAGTCCTTCTGGCAAGGTCTTATTTACGAGAATTTACGAAATCTCTATGGTCGGAGCAATGCAATACCAAAAATTAAGCAAGATCAACTCTACTTCTTCAAAAATAATGAATAAAGAAAGTGCACTGGGAGTGTCTTTGCTTTTTTATACTTTTATTTCTTTTATGAAGGTGCTGCAAATTCAGTCATTATGTTCCATCATAATTGTACGATACTATCAAATTTTGTAATGTGACTTAGCTAGTTTTATTGTAAATGAAAAATGAATAATATCCTGTAAATAATAATTTCAGCAAATGTACCATCAAAACAGATGCTGCGTTTATTGTATTCTGCATATTTTCTCGTTCACACTTTTTGTAAGCTTTATATTCATCTGACATCTTTTTTTTCAACATGACTTGAACACATGAACCAATAGTGTCATACAGCCAGTTTGTAAAGTTTGGGCCATTTTTGCAGCTTATTAAGGCCAAGAAATGCCAACTTTGACATGAAGAGACTGTTTGGCATGTAAACCGACAAACCTGAGATTGTTTTGCTTTTCTTTTTAGAAGGCATTGAGGGGCTGGATTATCAAAAGTGCAAGAATACAAAAAATACAAAATAATTACACAGCAGAATTTCTGCTTGTATACATAGTTTCATCGCCGCTAAATGCAAAATAAAACTCTGAGTAACTTTTAAAGATTTACATTTTGCTTTATTCAAAGCACTTCACTGTGCATTCAAGGCATAGATTTATCAGTACATGTGTTCCTTGTCAAACATGACCTTGGCATTGCAAGCCATGCTGTACACTTGTAAATATGTTTTTTTTTTTCAACATGACTTGAACACATGAACCAATAGTGTCATACAGCCAGTTTGTAAAGTTTGGGCCATTTTTGCAGCTTATTAAGGCCAAGAAATGCCAACTTTGACATGAAGAGACTGTTTGGCATGTAAACCGACAAACCTGAGATTGTTTTGCTTTTCTTTTTAGAAGGCATTGAGGGGCTGGATTATCAAAAGTGCAAGAATACAAAAAATACAAAATAATTACACAGCAGAATTTCTGCTTGTATACATAGTTTCATCGCCGCTAAATGCAAAATAAAACTCTGAGTAACTTTTAAAGATTTACATTTTGCTTTATTCAAAGCACTTCACTGTGCATTCAAGGCATAGATTTATCAGTACATGTGTTCCTTGTCAAACATGACCTTGGCATTGCAAGCCATGCTGTACACTGTAAAAGTAAAAATGTGCAGTTTGACTTTTAAAAACAGCTTTTGTTGGTGTAACTCCATTAGGTTGATTCAGTCACACCGAATAATACTTTTGACTTCAACAGAACCAGTGTATTTAGATGTTTCCACATGAATACATGTTAGGTTATGTAATAAAACATTTTTTTTACACCAGCTGAGTCCCAGAAGATAATTAATGGCGATTTGAAATATGTGTACTTCTAGCACAACAAAAGATTATTAAAACATGATGATTTATTGTACTTTACAGACTTTTTTTTACATTACTAAAAAGTGCACATTTTAAAAGTATGTTTTCCTTAAATGTGTGGCTTCCAGAACCCGTTCTCTATTGTACAGCGCCTGCGCCGTCGTAGAGGACGGATCTGCGTGTCATTTATGCAATGCTGGAGATCTTTGGTAAATACATTTGTGCTTACTCTCAGGTACGGGTTCGTGGAGTTTGAGGACACCCGTGACGCAGACGACGCCGTGTACGAGCTGAACGGTAAAGATCTGTGCGGGGAGCGTGTGATCGTAGAGCACGCGAGAGGACCGCGGCGGGACCGGGATGGATATGGTGGGGGTTATGGGGGCGGCGGCGGCGGGCGCAGTAAGTACAGTCTCCTTCATCTCAACTAACATTTTCTCCTTTTTTCCCCCCCCTCCCTCAGGCACGAAGAAAAAGTGGAGGTGAATAATATGTTTTGTTTTTTTTTTACAGTGGACTGTCCTCTCAGTAGCACCTGCATCCAGTGACTAACTACATTTCTCTGTTAAGGTCTGCAGTAGCTGTGGTCCGGACGGAAGGCTGATGGGATCTAATGTTCTTTAATGAAATTGGTCCTGAGATGTGACCTTGTTAAATGGGAATCCCTCAAAAGATGCCTCTGCTTTTGTAGTTTTGGCCCGTTTTAAACGCCAAGGGTCTTGAGAATGTGCAGTATAACTTGAGCACTCTTCAAAAGCCAGGGAGAGTGACTAAAGATGTTTACATGTCAGGTTGTGGGCTGTTTCCACGCTTTATTAGCCGATAGATTTAGTAATCAGTTGATGTTTTCTGAAGCCTCGCTGGCATGTAAACAGTATGACGTGTGACGATGCGATTTTGTGTTTACATCTGAATTCAACATTAACAAAAGTCCTTGATGTTTCAATTTAAAAGAGTCCGGTGCGGGCTGAGTCCGAGTCCGTTGAGGCTAAGATGACTGCCTGTCCCGTTTGGCCTGGGCTTTCACCTTACAATGTGTGTGTGACCTTTGCCCTTTGACCCTTGGCTGACCTAACCGGAAGCCATGATGACAGCTGCCTTTTGCCAATAGACCAGGGTGATGGTGAGGAAACCCATTGGTTTTTATGTTGAACGAAATATTGGTCAAACAAATTTATGTAGCTACCCGCTAGTTTATCATTTAACTTTTTCTTTATTAAAAAGAGCAATGGGCTTCCCTTGCTATGTGTCTTGTGCTGTCTCTGTTCTGTCAGTAGACAGGTAACATGTCAGCATCTAATGCAAGTAGTCCTGGTTACTTTTTATTTTTGTATTTTTCTTTTTCTTTTCCCTTCTGTTTGTTTTCATGAGGGTATTGTGTACTCGTTTGCTGTCTTTATAATTGGGGCTCACGTTAAAACCTGTCGCTGGAGCGGTATCCACGTTCGGAGCATTGCTGTTCTTGAGCTGTTGGGTGAAGACCAGCAATGCAACCTTTGACCCCTTCGGAGGGACTGATTGTTGCTGAAGTCTTATGTTTATTTGGGTGTGATTATTCAGTGGGGTGGGATAGGAAGACTGCATTTTCTAATGCCTGAACATCATGCTTTATGCAGATGTCTGAAGAGGTTGCCTTGTGCGCTTTCTGGATTGCGTCTAATTCTGTACTGATTGTCTCTTGGCTTTTGTCTGAAGGCAGTAGTGGTTATAGCAGCAGGAGCCATAGCAGAAGAGACAAATATGGACCTCCGGTTCGCACGGAGTACCGACTGATAGTGGAGAACCTGTCCAGTCGCTGCAGCTGGCAGGATCTCAAGGTGAGCCCGTTTTCAAAGGTGTCCCGAAGTAAAAGACTGTTCTTTTTAGACTTGATTGAATTGATGTTGCTTGAAGGGATAGTTCATCTTCAGTTGCTGGTCCCCATTGACTTCAGTAGTATGGCCCCCCCAATGGGGGGTCAATGGGGAGCAGCAACTGAAGGTGAACTATCCCTTTAAGTGGCTGATTAAATCCCAGTGCAATTTTCTGCTGGACTTTTGAGCTTTTCGCGGCCACTGAATCATAGTTCCATGTGTGCTTTGTGACCGCAAAAAAATTAGGATATTGAAAGTGCAATTAAATGAGAATGGATTGTAGTCTCCATTTATATTGCATAATGCAGTTTGGGAAACCTTTTGTATCTTTAGTTGTTTTTCTTGACCGTAGGACTTCATGCGTCAAGCTGGAGAGGTGACCTATGCTGACGCCCACAAAGAACGGACCAATGAGGGTGTCGTCGAGTTTCGCTCCTACTCTGATATGAAGAGAGCTTTGGACAAGTTGGATGGCACCGATATCAACGGAAGAAAAATACGTCTCGTGGAGGACAAGCCGAGACGACGTCGCTCCTACTCTGGGAGCAGGTCAAGGTCAGGCCTTCAGTTCTTAGCTTGATCTCACTTGGTCTTTGCACACACGTCTCTGTTTCTTTCTTTTTCTTTTAATGTCTTTGGTTTCTGTAGGTCATTTGAATTGGACATTTTGTTTTCTAGGTCTCGCAGCAGACGGCGTTCTCGCAGCAGGAGCCGCAGGAGTTCACAAAGCCGGTCCAGGTCCAGATCTCGGTAGGATGCCACTTTTTTTTGTGTGTGTGGTTAAAATGTGACTCTGAGTGCTTTTCTAACTAGCTTGTGTCCGTTTTTTTTACAGGTCAAGGTCCCGCAGCAAGCACCGCTCTCGTTCCAGGTCTAGGAGAAAGTCTCACTCGAAGTCCCCGACAAAGTCCCGCTCCAGGAAGTCAAAGTCTCGTTCCCGCTCACGTACGCAGAAGTCACGCAGTCGCTCCACCAGCCACAAATCCCGCTCTCGCTCCAAGAGCCGCTCCAAAACCAAGTCGGAGAGGGATTCCAGGAGCCGCTCTAAGGAGAAGTCGGTCAGTAAGAAGTCCCGAAGCCGCTCTGCTTCTCTAAGGGAGAATGGAAATGGAGAGCGAGCCACGTCCACTTCCCGTTCACCGTCCCCTGAAGAGAACCGCCATCAGTCGGAGTCGCCCGGCAAGCGGTCTGCATCTCACTCTCCTTCACGTTCAAAGTCTCGTTCTCGCTCTCGGTCTGCCTCTCAAGACTAGTATCTCGCCGATTGCTTTGCACAGCAGGAATGCGTCATGCACAGATCAGCGTTAATCGATCATTCACAGCCTATGAACATTCACCAAATGCTTGACGAGGCTGCAGCCCAGTGTAATATTGATTACTGTGCTGTTTTCAACATTGCATGAAAACAATTGCATACCAGAGGTCGAGGTCCCCCCCCCCCCACACACACACATCAGACGTGTCAAATTAGAATTAGTTTTCCTTTTTGTCATTAGTTATAATGTTTTGTGCTTGTGTAAGCGTCGCTCAGGCCATTGGTTGTAGTTGATTGCTTTGGTATGGGGCGTCTTTAAAAGGCTCTGTGTTTTTGCTTTTAGTGTGAGGTTCAAGGAGGCTGTAGCAAGTTATAACCTAAATTCGATAGAATGCCTACCTATTTTTGCAGCTGGCTTTTTGTAGTAAACAAGATGTGGTAGTTACATCTATCTATTGGCTTCATCTCTCTGTCGTCTCCACCAGTAAGCTGGTGTGTGGTGGGCGTTCTGGCGCACTATGGCTGCCGTCGCATCCTCCAGGTGGATGCTGCACACTGCTGGTGGACGAGGAGACAATGTAAAGCGCTTTGAGTGCCTAGAAAAGCGCTATATAAATGTAATGAAGAATTATTATTATTAGTTGAGTGGTTGGCTATGAAAATGCTTCCTCGCTGTATAGTCTGTCATTCCGGTCTCTTGCTGATATTTTTCCTGGAAGCTTTTTGTTTCTGTTAGTGCTTTGGATCATCCTGATTTGTCTTTGATTTCTAGTTCCTTTTTTGTTTTTTTACAAAAAGTTTAATACATCACTTGCAGTGTGATTGATCTGTTTTTTAAATGGGTTTTTGAATATTTAAGTGTTTTAGTTAAATAAACATTGAATTGGTTTTCAGTGTTGATGCTGTTTTCTTTCCCGAAATATGAGTAGATAAAGACCATATATGAAGACTGCTGCTGCTTTCCCCTCACATTCAGCTCTGTATATTGTGCTCCAGCAGAAGCATCTTTCCTCTCTGCTGCCCCTCTGGAGACCACGGTGTTTGAGAATCCG
This sequence comes from Sinocyclocheilus grahami, assembly GCF_001515645.1. Lineage (NCBI taxonomy): Eukaryota > Metazoa > Chordata > Actinopteri > Cypriniformes > Cyprinidae > Sinocyclocheilus > Sinocyclocheilus grahami. The sequence goes on from NW_015505575.1 coordinate 208,859, forward strand.
GAGTCCATCAATCATTATAATGCAGGTAGATGCTTAAAGTATTCAATCTTTAGTACAGCCTTCGATTTGATTACCCTTCTATAGCCTGTTGAGCTGAAACATTGTGTCCCTGTGCTTCAGAGCTTTCATCGTTAGCAATTGAACTGATTTGTCTAAACGTCCTTATGCACTCCTTAAGCCTAGAATTATTTACACTGGTTGTTGCTGGAATATTTGAGCAAAATAAAATGGTTTGAAATTGCAACAATTTACAATATTAACTCCAGTGAGAAACTGAAACAATTGGCAGCATGACGGCAAAATGGTAGAAGCAAACAAGACTGTTCTGTTGGACGGTACTTTTTAATTTCCTCCTTCAAAATCAGATTTTGTTGTGTTCTCCCTCGTTTGAAATGTTTATTTTACGGTGTCCTTATTACAAAAAGTCAATATAGTCCAGATGATGTGTGGCAAAAAAAAAACACTTTTTCATAAAAGCATGAAAGTTGGTACACTTGTATAGTTTGTGGCCCTGACCATTGTCAGAAATGGAGCCATTGCAAAAACACCTCGTGGTTACCATGGCAACCATTTTACTTTCCGCCATAACCAAATGACGTATTTTGTCATATCTCCTGAACCAAACATGACAACACCGAAAAGGTGAGGTCTACCCCTATGTGTTGATGCTCAAGGATTACAATGATAGCATATCCAACAACACAAACTGTTCAGGTGAAGAGTTAATGATGAAATCAGCAATGTGAGAAGGAAATCACTTACAATGGTCCATATTGTGGTTGTTAATTGTCTCTTTATTTGATAATTATCTAATACCTTATTCGATAATACAATAAAAGATTGTTTTCAAGAATAAAATCATATATTTCATAGATATATAAAAATATGGTCTCCAGGTAAGTGTATATTTCCTTACCTCTCAGGCAGAGTCAGGTAGGCGGTATATGTTTCCAATACATTCTTGTTCTCTCAACAAGCTCTAACATCAAATGCAGACAGTAACCAGAGGCGGACAAAGTACTCAACTCTTACTTGAGTGAAAGTACAGATACTGCTGGTCAAATATTATTCCATTACAAGTAAAAGTTGTAAAGACAGATTTTTACTTAAGTAAAAGTACAGAAGTACTTACTTTTAAATACAGAAGTCCTAAGAGAACAGTATACTTTTTTTTTTGTCTTTTTTTTTTTTTCTGGTTTTCCCGACTTAAAATTTTCTTTCTTTGCTAACAAAAGTTGTTCTCTAAGTTACAAAACTGCGCTAACAGGTGGCACTATAGACCTGAATATAACTGATGGGGTGTTGTTTACTGTATATCCACTTTACTGTACATATTTGGGACAGAATAAGGACCTTCATGATCGCTATAATTTGTGCAGTATTGATCATTACTGACATTTAATTAATTAATAAAGCAACACCGCAAACACAGGCGGAGCGCCTTCAGAAGGACGCAGAGAACTATTCTAAAATCTTTTAGAGCTGCTTAGATTCAACTCACTTTATTTTCCTTTTATTTGAAATAAAATTATATAGGATTTGTAGTTTTTAGTAGTCATAGAGGATATGCTGTGACTGATATCATGTGCGTTACAAGCTTGGGATGCTGTTTGAAAAGTGTGTGTGTGTACCTGTTTTTCTATCCTGGTGGGGACTTAAACCTGAATACACACCGACTCGTGGGGACTCGTGTCACGGTGGGGACCTAAATTGTGGTCCCCACGGGTCCAAAAGCTTATAAATCATACAGAATTATATTTTTTGAAAATCTAAAAATGCACAAAGTCTCCTGTGAGGGGTAGGTTTAGGGGTAGGGTTGGTGTAGGGCAATAGAATATACGGTCTATTGGCTTCATCTCTCTGTCGTCTCCACCAGTAAGCTGGTGTGTGGTGGGCGTTCTGGCGCACTATGGCTGCCGTCGCATCCTCCAGGTGGATGCTGCACACTGCTGGTGGACGAGGAGACAATGTAAAGCGCTTTGAGTGCCTAGAAAAGCGCTATATAAATGTAATGAAGAATTATTATTATTAGTTGAGTGGTTGGCTATGAAAATGCTTCCTCGCTGTATAGTCTGTCATTCCGGTCTCTTGCTGATATTTTTCCTGGAAGCTTTTTGTTTCTGTTAGTGCTTTGGATCATCCTGATTTGTCTTTGATTTCTAGTTCCTTTTTTGTTTTTTTACAAAAAGTTTAATACATCACTTGCAGTGTGATTGATCTGTTTTTTAAATGGGTTTTTGAATATTTAAGTGTTTTAGTTAAATAAACATTGAATTGGTTTTCAGTGTTGATGCTGTTTTCTTTCCCGAAATATGAGTAGATAAAGACCATATATGAAGACTGCTGCTGCTTTCCCCTCACATTCAGCTCTGTATATTGTGCTCCAGCAGAAGCATCTTTCCTCTCTGCTGCCCCTCTGGAGACCACGGTGTTTGAGAATCCGGAGTCCATCAATCATTATAATGCAGGTAGATGCTTAAGTATTCAATCTTTAGTACAGCCTTCGATTTGATTACCCTTCTATAGCCTGTTGAGCTGAAACATTGTGTCCCTGTGCTTCAGAGCTTTCATCGTTAGCAATTGAACTGATTTGTCTAAACGTCCTTATGCACTCCTTAAGCCTAGAATTATTTACACTGGTTGTTGCTGGAATATTTGAGCAAAATAAAATGGTTTGAAATTGCAACAATTTACAATATTAACTCCAGTGAGAAACGGAAACTATTGGCAGCATGACGGCAAAATGGTAGAAGCAAACAAGACTGTTCTGTTGGACGGTACTTTTTAATTTCCTCCTTCAAAATCAGATTTTGTTGTGTTCTCCCTCGTTTGAAATGTTTATTTTACGGTGTCCTTATTACAAAAAGTCAATATAGTCCAGATGATGTGTGGCAAAAAAAAAACACTTTTTCATAAAAGCATGAAAGTTGGTACACTTGTATAGTTTGTGGCCCTGACCCTTGTCAGAAATGGAGCCATTGCAAAAACACCTCGTGGTTACCATGGCAACCATTTTACTTTCCGCCATAACCAAATGATGTATTTTGTCATATCTCCTGAACCAAACATGACAACACCGAAAAGGTGAGGTCTACCCCTATGTGTTGATGCTCAAGGATTACAATGATAGCATATCCAACAACACAAACTGTTCAGGTGAAGAGTTAATGATGAAATCAGCAATGTGAGAAGGAAATCACTTACAATGGTCCATATTGTGGTTGTTAATTGTCTCTTTATTTGATAATTATATAATACCTTATTCGATAATACAATAAAAGATTGTTTTCAAGAATAAAATCATATATTTCATAGATATATAAAAATATGGTCTCAGGTAAGTGTATATTTCCTTACCTCTCAGGCAGAGTCAGGTAGGCGGTATATGTTTCCAATACATTCTTGTTCTCTCAACAAGCTCTAACATCAAATGCAGACAGTAACCAGAGGCGGACAAAGTACTCAACTCTTACTTGAGTGAAAGTACAGATACTGCTGGTCAAATATTCCATTACAAGTAAAAGTTGTAAAGACAGATTTTTACTTAAGTAAAAGTACAGAAGTACTTACTTTTAAATACAGAAGTCCTAAGAGAACAGTATACTTTTTTTTTTTGTCTTTTTTTTTTTTTTCTGGTTATCACGACTTAAAATTTTCTTTCTTTGCTAACAAAAGTTGTTCTCTAAGTTACAAAACTGCGCTAACAGGTGGCACTATAGACCTGAATATAACTGATGGGGTGTTGTTTACTGTATATCCACTTTACTGTACATATTTGGGACAGAATAAGGACCTTCATGATCGCTATAATTTGTGCAGTATTGATCATTACTGACATTTAATTAATTAATAAAGCAACACCGCAAACACAGGCGGAGCGCCTTCAGAAGGACGCAGAGAACTATTCTAAAATCTTTTAGAGCTGCTTAGATTCAACTCACTTTATTTTCCTTTTATTTGAAATAAAATTATATAGGATTTGTAGTTTTTAGTAGTCATAGAGGATATGCTGTGACTGATATCATGTGCGTTACAAGCTTGGGATGCTGTTTGAAAAGTGTGTGTGTGTACCTGTTTTTCTATCCTGGTGGGGACTTAAACCTGAATACACACCGACTCGTGGGGACTCGTGTCACGGTGGGGACCTAAATTGTGGTCCCCACGGGTCCAAAAGCTTATAAATCATACAGAATTATATTTTTTGAAAATCTAAAAATGCACAAAGTCTCCTGTGAGGGGTAGGTTTAGGGGTAGGGTTGGTGTAGGGCAATAGAATATACGGTCTGTACAGTATAAAAACCATTACGCCTATGGAGAGTCCCCACAAGTATAGCAAACCAGACATTTGTGTGTGTGTGTGTGGTTTCCACAAAGAAATGTAGAAAATACAAAAGATTACAACACCGTAGAACATCACTTAAATTAGCCTATAGGCTACACTTTACATATATAAATCACATTTCTTATTTTTTTGTTAATCATTAAATGTATATTGATAAGGAAAATATGCACATTACAAATATGTCGTTGAAGCGCTTCCTAGATAAACACAACATCCCCGCTTATTAGCTAGCAATCATGTAGGCCTACTTCAAAGATGCACAAATAAAGATGGAGGTGCAAACAGAATACAGTGACTTTAATACGCAGTTTATGACGCGGAACAATATGCGGTGGTGAAACTGTGATGAGTCACGCATCTAGCAAGAACTTAACGATAGACAAAATTATCATATTGATTCAAGCATTTAACATTTATGAATTAATGAAATGTTTAGCGATCATGAAGGTCCTTATTCTGTTCCAAATATGTACAGTAAAGTGGATATACAGTAAACCACACCCCATCAGTTATATTCAGGTCTATAGTGCCACCTGTTAGTGCAGTTTTGTAACTTAGAGAATAACTTATGTCGAGATAATTAAGTCGTTATCGCAACAAAACAAGAAAGAAAAAATAATTATAATCCATGGCCTCTTAGGACTTCCGTATTTAAAAGTAAATGTCCTTTATGTCAATGCACTGTTTTATTGTACATAATACTTGCAATATTTCTGAAGCAACTTCAGAATACATTACACCTACTGAATACACTGACTAGCTTGCAGTATCTTTGAAATAAAGAGCTTTTAGAATGTTAAAAACCTATCGGGAAAAAAAACAAAACATAAATATTTAACAGCCCTACCCAGCCCCACAAAAGCAGGATGGTAGTGATCTCACACAGTTCTGACAGTGTGTGCACACATCTATGTGTATCCATTCATCCACATTTGAACAGAGTGGACAGTGAATCCTGTAAATACAGAGTGATAAGGAAGAAACAAAATCAAACCTGCTTTAAAACCCAGCAACACAACTGTAGCTGTACAACTTTACAACAGCAACACTGCTTTAACAAAGAAGCAAAACGGCAAGACTTATTTGACATCAAATCAAAAATTTTAAATGCTGTCTAATCACTCTCGCTGTACTTTGATGTCACACACAGAGTGGTCTGCAGTGCTGCTTCAGTCAAACATTATTAGGAGTCGCACAACAGTTCTTCTGTGGCTTTATAGGTAATATTTTCACGTACACAATTTAGCAAAATCAGGAAATATTGTGTCTTATATATATACCACAATATTAACTTCTTATTATTGAATTGTTGTAAATATCACATTTGCAGCTGGTCAGTGTTCAAAAAATGCTGGGAAATCTCTTCATGTAGCCCTACAAGGGTGATAAACTGTCTGAAAAAAAGAAAGTAAAGTTTTAGAGAAGAAAAAAATCACCCTCTGACTTTCAAAGCTGCTACATAGTAACGACTTTCTACTTCGAGGACCTTGATAGAAATGTAGTGGAGTGGAAAATACAATATTAGTCTTTCAAATGTAGTGAAGTTAAAGTCATAAGATCCCAGAAAAAATAATACTCAAGTAAAGTACCGATACTCAAAAAGTGTACTTAGTTACTGTCCGCCTCTGACGGCAACGCTATCAGATGAACAGTTAATAGTGACTTCATGAGAAAGATTACAATGAAATCGCAGTATCTCAGAAGATGCAGATTGAAATTTCAAACATATTTAATGTAAACTTAATTTACAATCACTCTCTGGGGCCAGTGTTGTATATTATGTTAGTGTCCACAAGGGGGAGGCCAGAGTCCTGAACGCTGGCAGGTGAACTGCTATTATTTGGTGTAAAGAAAGGGTGGAATGATATTTATGTGTCGGGTGCAGTGCGGGTTGGATGGTGACAGGTAGACAATCGCGCTGCCACTGATCGACAGCTGTAGTGATTATATTAAAGGGAGCACTCTTTGCTCCTTTCTTTAATCTATTCACAATTTGAATAAAAGTTTGAATAAATTAGTTTTGTCTACCTCATGTAGGAGATTTAATGAGGGAGTGGTTCGGGTTGCAGTTTTTGTGTCAAAGGGGTGGGGTATGAGATTACATTAGTGTTGCTGTCGGATAACGTGTCAGGTGTTCTGTTAATTACTGCAGGTCTGGGAAGATCATTCCGCTAGCCAGGAACTGAATGGAAATGTTCTGGTAAGTGATTTTGTGCCTCTCTGTGGTGGTACCATGAGGCGTCGCTTACTTACAGATCTCAGACTTCTGGAGGGGATGTAGATTCGTAGTAGTGAGTGGAAGTAGCAGGGTGCTGAGCCTGTGGCTGTTCTATATGCAAACATCAATGTCTTGAACTTACTGCGAGCCTACAATCATTTGTAGAGGTTTGATTGCGCATGATAGAAGTTCAGCCAGAAGAGTATTGCAATAGTCCAGCCTAGAAATGACAAGGGCCTGGGCAAGAAGTTGTGCAGCATGCTCTGTTCGGAAGGGCCTGATCCTCCTGATGTTGTGCAATGCACACCTGCATGAATGAGCTGTCTTTGCAATATGGTCCTTGAAGATCAGCTGATCATCAAAGAATCATTTTTGATGAACCTAGCTGGATGGTGAAATCATGCTGTACAGTTAAAGTGGCAGGAAAGATGATAAGCTCAGTCTTTGCCAGGTTGAGCTGCAGGAGATGTTCCTTCATCCATGCCGAGATGTTCTCAAGGCAGCCTGAGATCGATGCAGCTACTGTTGGATCATCTGGTTGAAATGAACGATAGAGCTGTGTGTCATCAGCATAGCAATGGTAGGAGAAGCCATGTGCTTGTGTAATGTGTCCCAATGGTGTAGTGTATATGGGGAAGAGGAGGGGTCCAAGAACTGATCCCTGAGGAATCCCTGTGATCTGTTGTTGTTCCTTGGATACCTCTCCTCCCCAGGAAACCCTGAAAGACCTACCAGTGAGATAGGATTCAAACCAGTGGAGTGCAGATCCTGTGATAGACAGGAGAATCTGATGATTTACAGTGTCAAAAGTGGCAGATAGATCCAGCAGAATGAGAACTGATGATTTGCAATCAGCTTTCGCTATCTGCAGGACTATAGTAACCGACAGTAAAGCAATCTAAGTTGAATGACCACTTCTGAAACCTGATTGGTTAATCTTCAGTTGGTTATTCTATGAAAGAATGTATGTGTCTATAAAGGTCTGAACCAAATGGTCCATTCCATTAGAATAACAAAGGATCAGCATTCCTCAGTAACATCTTGTAAATTGCAGGATCTCCAGTGGGTCCTAACAGTATCTGTTGTCTGTAGCCCTTTTGTTTTCAGGTATAAAATTCTATCCCACAGACAGAAGTTTGGGAGAAGCTAAGATTCTTACAAGGGTTAAGATTGTTTGAAGGATGGCATGCTAACATTGCTACTGAAGAACTGCTACACCTTCTTCAATAAATTCATGGTCAAATTTTGGTCAAGCCTACTTCATTTTTTGTATTAGACAAAATCTAGTACATTGGCGAGCCAAGGTTAGAATGGGTAGTACAGTGGGGCAAAAAAGTATTTAGTCAGCCACCAATTGTGCAAGTTCTCCCACTTAAAAAGATGAGAGAGGCCTGTAATTTTCATCATAGGTATAATGTAGAGGAATCGGTGGCACACAGGTAGTAAGATGTAGGTTAAATGTAATAAAGAATCGATCAGAGATGTCTAGAGGTTTTACCAAAATGTTGTCTCTGATTCAATTGTGTTTGTGAGTGAGTGGAAGTCTGCAGTGTAAGGCTTCTACAGATGGGTTGGGTTAACAACATTACAATAGTGAAAGACGACTTCCCTTACTGATCACGTCTCTTGCGCGGCGGGATGTTGGACTCATGAAAAATAATCACACAGTTTGTATTCACCAAAACTGATTTACTGAAGTGAAAAAACACGGACGGAATAGGCATTAGTGCGAGCGCCGCTTGCTGTGAGGCGGGAGCGACGAGCCGGCAGAGGATTGCGCAACCCTTCCTCGAACAGTTATGTTCACGATTTCTGATTTACTTAACGTATACTGTGTGAGGGGAGCTGTGATTGGATCATTCTCAAGTGATCAGCACTGCTGCTGTTGTATCAGTCAGTGGTTAGATCAGCGTAGCAGTCAAAAAACGGGACAAGGGAAGTCACGTATGGGACAAATCAATTAGGCCCAAAATATGGGACGTCACGGCTAATACGGAACGGTTGGTAACCCTAACTGTACAGCATGTGAGTTAAAACGCATTTGAAATGGTTATGTCACTGACTTTTTACCTGGCACAGTTGACTTTCAAATTACCTTTCAAAAAGGAGAGGCTCTCTAAAACTGAAACAATGAGACTGGCTAATACTTCCAGATTATCATGTTTGCCCATTAAAACAACACATTTTTGTGTATTTCCACAATCACAGTTTTTTTTATGTGAAAAACATTATGGATTATTATATTCATAGAGCAAGAATCACGTCAAGAATCTCTGCACCATCGTGAGAGGAATCGACCGACAGGCTTAATTTAGACCAGTCGCTCATGTCAAGATCCTGTGGAAAGCCTTGCAACTAGAGCTGACATGAGACCTAGCTCTGGAAACACCTTTCAGGCGGGACAAGGGATTCTCCAGGCCAGTAAATGGCGATGTCAAAGAAACACTTCATGTGCTGCGTCCCAATTCGCATACTATCCATCTTAAATAGTATTCGAAAATAGAATTATGTCCCAAATCATAGAATGTTGAAAAGAGTATGACAAAGATTCCCGGATGGTCTACTTCTTGAGATTAAAATTCGAAGTGCAGATCGAAGCACATTCTAACAGCTAATATTGCCCACAACACATTGCGCGGCAGAAGAGGATTCGATTAGAACTACAAAACATGCATACAAATTGTTTAAAAACTACAAACATGGCAGATATGCGAGACCAACGGACAGGCAGAGAAAGGGGTTTGAGTGATAAATAATCAATGTCTAACCTGATTAAAAATATTTCTTTATGTATTTCATCTGCAGCAACATTGTGAACTTTTATAATGACACGTTTGGTCATTAACTTATCGGATCTTTTCCACAATTCCAGGTTTCTCAGCAGCGGAAGTCGTCATAGTTGGGTAAACTTGAAGAGCAGTGAATGGGAGAGCACCACAAAAACTATAGTGTTTTCATGACTTTCAATAAAAGGAAAAAAATTGAGAGAGACTGATAACGGCTGTCAGAATGTACCGTCCCTCCCATTGACGGCGCATTAGAAACACCCTCGCATTAGTGTTAACTGTTTATTTTTATTTTTGGTAATTTGATGCAAAGGTGATATAATACAAAGAATAGTGTTATAAATGTATACATTTAAAAAACAAATACAAATATGAAAAACTTTTGAGGATTTACGATGCTGATGAAAAGTGAAAAGTGAGGTCTTGTGAAAAGGGTCCATAGACCCGCGATTGGCAGATCGACGTGCCTCTTCATTTCTCTCCAATACGGTAGGAAACTGAATTAAACGAATTATGACAAGATTATTACAGTGCAGTTTAAACAGTGGCAGAATGCATGTAACTAAGCAACAGAGTGTCGCAGTTATGACGAAGTAGTATGTCCCAAAGCTTGCCTACTATTCTGCTACATACTCAAAAGTATGTACTTTTTCTTCACAAAAAGAGTAATGTTACATAGTTTTAGGGCGTATTTAAGTAGGCGAATTTGGATGCAGCAATGGTTTTCAGTCACGTGATTTTTTTTGTTGCGGATAAAAAAAAATACAAATATGAAAAACTTTTGAGGATTTACGATGCTGATGAAAAGTGAGGTCTTGTGAAAAGGGTCCATAGACCCGCGATTGGCAGATCGACGTGCCTCTTCATTTCTCTCCAATACGGTAGGAAACTGAATTAAACGAATTATGACAAGATTATTACAGTGCAGTTTAAACAGTGGCAGAATGCATGTAACTAAGCAACAGAGTGTCGCAGTTATGACGAAGTAGTATGTCCCAAAGCTTGCCTACTATTCTGCTACATACTCAAAAGTATGTACTTTTTCTTCACAAAAAGAGTAATGTTACATAGTTTTAGGGCGTATTTAAGTAGGCGAATTTGGATGCAGCAATGGTTTTCAGTCACGTGATTTTTTTTGTTGCGGCCGCCATCTTTAGGACCTAACTGAATGCAATTAAATATATATATATATTGTTTTAAAGCATATGCTGTTTGAAAGACTATTTACTTGTTATTATTATTTACCCATTTAATTCTAGTCCAGCATGATTGAAATTTAAAGTGTGTATCATCCTAACTAAAGAGCTATAGTTTACCCACAAATGAAAATAATTCACTCCCTTTATGTCGTCTACACGTGACAAACCTGCTGGTTTTGATTGACCAGCATTCTTCAAAGCATCTTCTTTTGAGTTCTGCAGAAAAACAAAAGTCGGGGGTTCCTTCACTAGTTATCACTGTGCAGAAAAATAACAGTGAATGCCACAATAAAATGCTTGACAAATACACATTCAATAGATCCATAGCTTCCTGCTGGCCAGTTTGTCTCTTCAGTTAAGATTCACCCCAATTGTTGCAGAAAACATTATATTACATATTATAATCATGTTCAGTGCAGACATGACTTTATTTTTTTTCTTTTCTTTTAATATCTTGTCACATTATGTCATTACGTCACTGTTTTTCTTCAATACGATGTCAGGATGCCTCCACCACCTTGGCTTTCTTAATCTCACATAAATCAGAAACTTGAATTTAAACACATTTAAAATGTGCTCATCTTGAAAGAGGTATATTCAAGTTTCTGAACTTGACGATTAAACAAGGCACTTCTATTCGTATACCCTTACGGGGCCACATTAAACGCGATGAAGCCTGCGGTGGCCGTCCTGTCCACCGGCTCTGTGTGTTTCCCGCTCATCAGGCCTGTTCTGGCCTTCCATCAGTCTAAGGTGTGAACAGTCAGTCTGATTATCAGCTGAACCTCAGACTGAGTTAAACCCACTGCGCTTTCTTCTGTGCGTTAATGTCTGGGTTTTTATCAAGAATGCTGGCAAGTTGGCAGTTCTGGGCTCGTGTCACATGTTCAGTGACCAGTACCTGGACAAGGAGGAGAATAGTAAAATAATGGTAAGATATTCAGTTGCTATTGCAAAATGTCACTGTTACTGCTGATGAGAGTGTAGAGTTGGAGGTTTGTTCAGAGTGTGATCAGTAGTTATTGATCACTATTGCTCAAACCACTAACCCTGAACTTTCGCCCATATCCTGCACTGTTGGTGCAGTGAACATGGGTGATTCCTGAAATAATATGTGTTGCTAAGCAAAGCATTGCTAAGAACTTAATTTGGACAACTTTAAAGGTGATTTTCTCAATATTTAGATTTTTTTGCACCCTCAGATTCCAGATTTTCAAATATTGTCCGATCCTAACAAACCATACATCAATGGAACACTTATTTATTCAGCTTTCAGATGATGCATAAATCTCAATTTCAAAAAATGGACTCTTATGACTGGTTTTGTGCTCCAGGGTCACATATGACTCAAGGCTGGAATATGACTTTCGTCCAGAATGATGGCAGATTACCCACAAAGAACACCTTAGAAACACAGCAAAGTGTTAAACACAATCTCTTAAGGGCCAATTACTAAATGTTGCGTTCCAAAGACTTTCATTTCTACGCATACAAATGTGGGAGACAGTAAAACACAAGCTCATGCGAATCTGCCCCGTGAATTGGTATCACGTGTGTGACTAATAGAAGATCAGCGTGGCCTTTTAGCTGAATGAATAGAACGCAAGCTTTAAATCTGCAGGACTGTAGCGTTGCAGTAAAATGAAGTAGATTGCACATTTTTCATTTTGGATGTTTTGTGTGTAGAATTATGTTTTTTAAAAAGACGCCAGAGAGCCTGATGTCATATTAACACTGAAGTTCTGTGTGCTCAAAGTCTAGTGTGACGCGGCTTTAGGACTGTGGTTGTTTTAACACTCACGTTTCCTTCATAAAGTGTAAAAACTGAGTTATTGTTTCAGAATGTAATGTACTCCGATATAATATGATGTGTACGTTCCAGGATGTTGTTTTCCAGTGGCTTACAACTGATAGCATTCCTCTCAACCAGATAGACGCAGAGGACCCAGAGGTGAGCGCTTAGTTACCTGCTTAACCTAGTTCAGACTTCATATCTTTTTATTTTTTTATTATCATTAAAAATTTCGGGCTCGGTTGGTTTTTTATGTTTTGAAAGAAATTCCTTATGGTCACCAAGGCTGCATTTATTTGTACAATAAAAACTGTAATCTTGTGAAATATTATTAAAATTTCAAACAGCTGTTTTCTATGTGAATATATTGTAGAATGAAATTCATTTCTGTGATGCGCAGCTGTATTTTCAGCATCATTCCTCCAGTCTTCAGTGTCACATGATCTTCAGAAATCAGTATAATATTCTGATTTGCTACTCAAGAAACATTTCTGATTATTATCAGTGTTGAAAACAGTTGTGCTGCTCAATATTTTTGTG
>NW_015505575.1:221759-223431 GCF_001515645.1 Sinocyclocheilus grahami
CACATCTTTTTTTTTTCAGGATTCTTTGATGAATAGAAAGTTCAAAAGAACAGCGTTTATTTGAAATGGAGATCTTTAGTAACATTATAAGTGTCTTTACAGTCACTTGCGATCAATTTAACGCATCCTTGCTGAATAAAAGCACTGATTTATTTTCAAATCTTCCCGCCAGCAAACGTTTGAACAGTAGTGTTCGTCTGGCCTGACTGGCGGCACAGATCATGCTTCAGGACTGTGAAGTCACATTGTTTTTTCCCAGATCACAGACTACACAATGCTGCCGGACACAGGGAGTCTGTCCGACCGTCTGAGGGTGTGTCTGCAGGAGGGAGACGAGAACCCGCGAGATTTCACAGCTCTGTTTGACATGTCTTTGCTAAAGCTGCACACAAACACTCTTCCCTCTGTCCTGGAGTAAGAACTGCCTTCAGTTAACATTTCTTAAAGTATGAGAGGAGAGCTTTCACTTTCAACCAAACTAACATTACTAGCCAATCAGAATTGTTTGCTCTTATAAACACGAGACACGATGAGAAGCGCGACACGAGGCGCAATGGTCAAAGATGTCCATCTAGCGCATATTTACATAGAAAAACTAATTAAAATCAGCGGAGCTTTGTAAACAGCTCAGAGTAATCATGTCATCTCCATAAGAACGATATGTTGAGTTGCATGTGGCCAAATATTAAAATTGAATGGATTCAAACATCGTTTAATCATGCTGTAAAGTGAAACGTCACCAGGCCATTGGCGCCCTTCTGCAGGTATTTGTTATAATACGTAAAATGTAGTTAATACATAAAATGTAATGTTCATATTATGTATAGGCATATTACATTATGTATTTTAACAGTGTTGTTCAATAAAACCATGTAATTACTTGTAATGTAATTTTTTTATTTGAGCCAATTATTATTGCCTCATCGTTAGTTTATATATAAATAGTCATATTAAAGCCTGGTTTTCACTTAGGTCTATTTGTGTTACTAAAAAATATCAGATTACTCAATTACCAAAATAATCATTAGTTACAGCCCTAGCTTAGTTAAAATATTTCAAAATACAACTGCATTGTTTTACTTTTTGTAATTAAAAGACAAATATTTAGTCATTAAAAATGTCTTAAAAATTCTATTAGGATATTGTCTGGTTCTAGTGAACCAAGTATCTGTATTTTGTCTCATCTCGTGAGCTAAGTGTATTGTCACACCCCTAGTGTCGATAAGCAGTCATATAGCTGATAATTTTCAAAGTGTATAGCTTTCATTCTTCAGGGCAACCATATATTCATGAAAAAAAAAACAGTTTGAATAAGGAAAGCAATAACTTTGCCATAGTATCTTTTCAAATATTAAAGTTGCCGCAGTCATGTGCTGCCCCAACAAACCCCAAGTGGGGCAGTTCCAACTTTGCAAGGACAGTCTGGCGCTTCTGACTCACAGACTGTAAGTACGTTTTCATATTTAAAGGATTTGCCACTGATGATTCAAACGTGAGTTTTGAGCAGTGTAGAGTAGCGCTTGTTGTTTGTCATTTCTCCGATCACAAATGCAGACATGGTTTTATGTTTATGCGGCGCGATGCAATGCAATGCGTAAAAAGACAGTATAAGTCATTATAATCAGTAATTATGTCCCCACTGGATGCAACAAATGCCTTGTTTGTAACGGGT
>NW_015505575.1:224454-240465 GCF_001515645.1 Sinocyclocheilus grahami
TGTCTCATCTCGTGAGCTAAGTGTATTGTCACACCCCTAGTGTCGATAAGCAGTCATATAGCTGATAATTTTCAAAGTGTATAGCTTTCATTCTTCAGGGCAACCATATATTCATGAAAAAAAAAACAGTTTGAATAAGGAAAGCAATAACTTTGCCATAGTATCTTTTCAAATATTAAAGTTGCCGCAGTCATGTGCTGCCCCAACAAACCCCAAGTGGGGCAGTTCCAACTTTGCAAGGACAGTCTGGCGCTTCTGACTCACAGACTGTACTCTGTCCTGCGGCGTTCAGCTCAAACACAGCTGATCAAGCTAATACGGTCTACTGGCTCACTACACACTTCCAGGCAAGTGTGTTAGAGATCAAATCTGCTTGACGTTGGCCCTCAGGTACCAGGATTGGACATCCCTGGGTCCAAAAGTGCAGTCCCAAGACAGAACAACAGCAGCAGACAGGCATCGTTTATTCATTTAGAAAAGAACATAAAAGAGAAGCATTTTCACAAGCGGTCTCCGTTATATTGACCTTACAGTATGGTCACCGCCCACATTTCCTCAGAGGACAAAATAATTGCACGTTTTGAAACATGTTATTGATTGTCTTGTGCATTATGACGCTCACACTTGCCCACAGCACACGGAGAGATCGATTCTTTTTTAACACTAATGCACGCAAGTCATTTCAACACTTTATTTTTGGATTAAACGCATTCTGTCCTGCGGAGTTCAGCTCAAACACAGCTGATCAAGCTAATACAGTCTACTGGCTCACTACACACTTCCAGGCAAGTGTGTTAGAGATCAAATCTGCTTGACGTTGGCCCTCAGGTACCAGGATTGGACATCCCTGGGTCCAAAAGTGCAGTCCCAGGACAGAACAACAGCAGCAGACAGGCATCGTTTATTCATTTAGAAAAGAACAAAAGAGAAGCATTTTCACGAGCGGTCTCCGTTATATTGACCTTACAGTATGGTCACCGCCCACATTTCCTCAGAGGACAAAATAATTGCACGTTTTGAAACATGTTATTGATTGTCTTGTGCATTATGACGCTCACACTTGCCCACAGCACACGGAGAGATCGATTCTTTGTAACAGTAATGCACGCAAGTCATTTCAACACTTTATTTTTGGATTAAACGCATTCTATAAATACACTTACATAATCATGGATAGCGTTCTAGTAAGAAATCGCAGCAAGAAGCCTGTAAAATAAAAACAAGACGCATATTAGAACAACCTTTCTCAAATTGAGTTTTTTTTTAAGATTAGGATTGCATACCTAAAATAGGGTGTCGGTCAAATGGCCAAGTTAGATGAGCTCCGTTCCTCTCGGAGGTCTGGGATCGCAGAAGCAGGATTAGATCCCTGCCAGACCATTTCCTTCCATGAGCGCTGAAGCTCCTCGGAAACATTCGGGTGAGGGGGCGTTCCCGACCACATCAGTGACTGTGCCGATAGGTTAATAGGACTCCATGTGGACTCCAAACATGATTTTGGGCTCTCAACTATGGCCTTCACAAGGGACACTTCCCATGATGGGTGTGTGGTCGTCAGATCAACACAGGACAGGTCCAGCGAGCTGACCAGGACGGGCTTTTGAAACACGACTCTCTCGTAGGGTGTGGAGGACTTGCCTTGCACTGGACTGCTCAGCGCTGTGCTCAGGGCGCTGCCTGGAGAGAGGGCGTTCTTGTTGAGGGCAACTAAGGGTGATAAAAGACTTGTGGAGTAGCTCAGACATGGTGCAACCGCAGGGTTGGGCTCTGAATACTCCAGCACAATGCCTTTGTTTGGTCTCAGGAAGCCATCGGCTGAAACCGCTGATAAAGACAGACTCTGGTCTGCACAAAAGCCTCTGTCGAAGTCAGACAGTGATGGGCCCTCGTAGCTCCTGGTCAGCTCTAGAACACAAGCAGTGTTTAGAATGAAAAACATTGTTAGGTTCGATGTAAAACTAGTTTTTATGTACATGTATTAGGACTTCACCAGGTCTGTCACGTCCTGCATCCATTAGGAAAGCATGGCGTTAATTAGACTCAGCTTGCATTTATAGCTGAGCTTGAGTAGGTCATTAACGAGTCGTTCTCCAACTACAGCAGAGGTGCCCAAACTCGGTCCTGGAGGGCCGGTGTCCTGCAGAGTTTAGCTCCAACCTGCCTCAACACACCTGCTGGAGGTTTCTAGCATGCCTAGCAAGAGCTTGATTAGCTGCTTCAGGCGTGTCTAACTGGGGTTGGATCTAAACTCTGCAGGACACCGGCCCTCCAGGACCGAGTTTGGGCACCCCTGAACTACAGGCTCAGTTTGTCTAGTGATGGGACAGTTTTTACTGACTTCAGCAGGTACTAAAATAACCTAGTAATTTGGTGAACTTGAGTGGTGAAGCGATGCATACAGAAGTAGATGTCCTTGATATGTTTTGGACATAAATGCATAAGAAATATTTTGTCGCTTGTGTGCAACTTTACTGTTACGTGCTCACGAACGCGCACGTACTGCGTCTGTGTGGCGCGCACGCAGCGTGTGTCCGCTGACGTCACTCGCGGGAATGGCTGAGAAAAAGAAGCGCGAGCTAGAAACTTGGGCGCGCGGCGGCAATACATGTTTAGCTGGCGAGAGTTTATTATATTTGCTCGATCATCTAATTAACATCACAGCCCCACAGAAGAAGAAGAAGAGTAACATCACAGATGTTTGCATGCTGCGTGCGCAGTGGCCTCCTAAAGTTCTGTTTAATTGGTGCATTTTGAGCAAACATTAGGGAAATGTCGTGGTTTGCGCGCGGGTAAGTGCATACAGTATATTATTCTTGTATGTTTAGTGTAGTTGTGTTATAGAATGTTACTCTAGGACAAGAACATGACCACATCTGGTGCATTTAAATTAATGTTTGTGTTTGTAGAGATTAAGTTTGTGAAAGATGCATTGAACCCCGCCTAATATAAAGACACAAAGAGAGCTGAAACTCACGGTAGCTTAACCCGTGCACTTTCAACATTATACAGACAGACTGTAATATTATTAACTGATCCAGATCATTTCTATGCGATGCATGCCTCAGTTTTTATCCAGATGTACAGGTGTTGATGACATGCATTGAGACTGTTAGCCAGAAATGCTTGTAGATTGGGAGTGTGCATGTAAAGGGGATACTTTACATTACACTAACCACATCTGCTGGTCCTTGAGAGGGCTGAGAGTATTATTTAATTTCCACGATGGTGCGTTTTTCCATCTGGTTTGATCGACATTGTCTGGCAAACACAAGGCCAGATGTAAAAACACTGCCCTGCCAAATGCTGTCAGTGTACCATCAGCACACTGTTGCCAGAGTTTGCAGATCTGTGGTCAGTGTTGTTTTCCCCAACCCTAAACACTGATGTGTGTTTGTGTGTGAACAGTGAGGATGAGGACGAGGCCATGTGTCAGGACACAGACTCTGATGTGGCTGATCAGAAGGATTGTGGGAAAGTGAAAGTGAAGTGGACCCAGGAGGAGGTATGATCCCCGAAATCTTGTGTAGTGCTGACATCTATGTGACCCTGGAGCACAAAACCAGTCATAAGGGTCAATTTCTCGAAATTGAGATGTATGCATCATCTGAAGCTGAATAAATAAGCTCTCCGTTGATGTATGGTTTGTTAGGATAGGACAATATTAATAAATCTGGAATCTGAGGGTGCAAAAAAATCTAAATATTGAGAAAATCATCTTTAAAGTTGTTCAGATGAAGTTCTTAGCGATGCATATTACTAATCAAAAATTACGTTTTTATACATGTACGGTAGGAAATTTACTAAATATCTTCATGGACCATGATCTTTACTTCTCTTTTGTGCCGCAGACGTTTTCCTCTTGTTTTTTTATACGCCATCTCTATCTTTCTGTCGCTCGGCTCGGACTGAACGCTCTCTCCTCCACATCATGAGTAGACACGCCCCTTACTGCTGATTGGCTACAAGTTTGTTTTGCTTTTCAGCCCGAATCAGTTTTCTAAAGTGTTTTTGAAAAATCGCTTACTCTGCCTTTAAGACTGCTTTTGTGCTCCAGGGTCATATATGTGTATGTGTGTATATATATATATATATATATAAACAGTTGTTTTGTTTGGAATTTAACAGGAATATAGATGTATGTATTGCATGTTATCGGAAAAGTAAAATGAACAGTACTTATTTTTTTTGCTCATGTAATGTGAAGTTAAGGCACAAAAGATTAGATTATTCATAACAATCAAAAATCAGTGCAGAAACTGCTTGACATTATGACACTTAAAAACAAAAGACCATAAACTACTCAAAGAAGCTGAGATATAAGACGCCTGTAACCTGTAATTTCTTAACCATCTCAACTTTACACTACTTGGAAAGATAAATGAATAATTCACCCCGAATTTCATTTCTGTTATAATTTACTCCCCTTCATGGCATTCCAATGAGCCTAATGAAATAACATATGAGCTTAATATTTAGACCCATAAACCCTGATCAACACACATACAGGGAGCTCTTGAGATATGATAAACAGCAGCTCAAACTTCCTCTGTTTGTATGATAATCAGTGCTCATATGTGAATAAATGCACCCCTTTTTACTTTTGCAGGGCATCCAGCTTCAATCAGTTAGTTTTTTGTAAATAAAATGAAAGCTGCTGTACGCATTTATGTATTGGTTTTTATTTTCCAGGATGATAAGCTGCGAAAATTGGTGCTGAGCTTTGGATCAAATGATTGGAAATACATTGCTGGCTTTTTACCTGTAAGTCTGTTTACCTCAATAATGCGTTCAGAAAGCTCACGTGAGAAATTCCTTGCTTAGTTTAATGGAGCTTTTGTGTCTCCTCGTTTAAATGTCTGTGGTAGTCTGCTTTAACGTTGGCAGCTGGTGTTGTTTATTTGAAGAGTCGATCAGAGCATCAGTGTCAGCATCGCTGGTTCAAAGTTTTGGATCCTGATCTCGTCAAAGGTCCCTGGACAAAGGAGGAGGATGAGAAGGTACGATGCACAGACAAAACAGCTAAAAAATGCTTTCACCAAACAGTCTTTTAATCAAGCTGGCAAAATTGAAGTTTTTAGTAAGTGACACAAATGTATGATTTCAACAAATCATGGAAGGATTAGTGAAATCTAATCATAAGAATTGAATTTACTGTATAACGTGGAATGTTTTACAATTTGGCAAATTTTGGATGAATTAAAAGTAGGGCTGTACACCAAATACAGTTCTGATATTGGACTAATGCCTGTGAAAGTTTTATATATATTAAAATCTAGTTACCACTAGAATAGTTGCTTAGTTTTCTGCAAAAGTAGAAATAGACTTTTGCTTTTTGAATGCATATGATGCTTTGATTGACATCTAAAAGAATTTGAACCATTTAAAAAAAAAAAGTAAGTAACATTATTAGATACTAGAGCCCGACCGATATATCGTTTAGCCGATATTATCGGCTGATATGAGCCTGTCGCCGATATATCGGTATTGGCGAATATGCCTCCGATAATTTATATATATATATATATTTTTTTTTACAAAACATATGCAGATAAAATGCTTGAAATGGTGTGATTACTTAGTTTGCTACTGGTGACCTGGATGAAACACTTTAAATGCGTGAATGAATGTTCCATAGTGAAATAAAATTCCACGGAATAAAGTTGAATGGAATTGAATTAGTTGAATAAACTTAAACTTTACTGTTCAGTGCACTGATGTCAGACTCATTTTGAATAAAGTTTGTTAAATGCCCTGCCTCCATCATTACATCTCTTTGTCACATCATTATAAGTGTTTGATCACCACATTTGAGTGATAATTGCAAAAAATGTGTTTGTATATATATTCTGTTTATGTATATACTGTATTCTATATATAGTACCAGTCAAATGTTTAGACACACGAATGGGAAAGTGTCCAAACTTTTGACTGGTACTGTACTATGCTATACACAAAGAATATCGGCCGATATATCGATATCAACCTTTTTTTACGCCCAAATATCGGTATCGTATCGGCCCCAAAAAAACCCATATCGGTCGGGCTCTATTAGATACTACAGAAGTAAAGTGATTATTTTGAGCTAGGCTTTTATTTGAGATTCAGTGGGTTAATATGACTTGGTTTTCAGTTATACAATTGCCCCCAGAATCCGGGAAAAAAAATAAAAAGGATTTTATAGGGCTTTACAGTTGGTCCAGCAGTTTCTGAACCAGTAATCCTGATCTATCAGAGGAGTCTGTAAATGCATCAGTGAGAAAGTATGTGAAGACTGTACGCTGCTTAAATGTGCGTCCAGGTGATTGAGCTCGTGAAAAGGTACGGCAACAAGCAGTGGGCGATGGTGGCCAAGCACCTGAAGGGCCGTCTCGGGAAGCAGTGCAGAGAGCGCTGGCACAACCACCTCAATCCAGACGTCAAGAAGTCTTCCTGGACCCCAGACGAAGATCTCATCATCTACAAGGCTCACTGTGTGCTGGGCAACCGCTGGGCCGAGATCGCCAAACTGCTTCCGGGAAGGTGAACGCACTGCAGATTTTAGGAGTGATAGGTTGTCTGAAAGAGTACTTGGCTTTTAGGGAAGCCTCGTGTAGTTGGGCTGGTTTACGCTCACGTCCAACAATGTTCTTGTATTCAGAATCAGCGTGGCTGAATGTAATGGCTTGCAGGGATCTAGAAGCTTCTGTTGAAAATATTTTATAATATTGTATATTTTAAAACATGTTGACACATGTCTGATTGGTATGGAAGCTTGTTGCTACCATGGAATAAAAAACAAAAAAGAAAAGATAATTGCAACTTTATCTCGCAGTTCTAAACTTGCAATTGTGAGTTCTAAAGTCCAGACAAAAAGTCAGCTCACAGTTCTTGACAATTTCTAATAATTGTGAGTAGATCACATGTCACGCCATGTATATATTATAATTGCTATGTATAATAATTAAAAATGACTATTACCATCAGATGTAATCTGATCATGTGAATTATCTTGGCCAGAGATGAACTACTATCCTGACTAGTGTTCGACCGATATTGGTTTTTTTGACAGCCGATGCCAGTATCTTGGAAAGCACAGTGGCCGATATACAGCCGATATAGTTTTAATTAATATTTAAGAAATTTGAAATCATTTGAAAATTGATTAAAAAAAGAAATGTTAAATAAACATACTTATACTTTAGATGACAAAGTATTTTTCACAAATAAATATTTTATAAAAATATAATTTAATAAGTAAACACCGTAACCAACAGAGCACTCAGTACTCTGGGAAGTTTGTGTGCATTAATCATTTTTTCCAAATAAAGCCAAGGTAACACTCATTTTACATACAGCACACAGTGGAAATTACATGAATATGGCAGTGGGCAAATGCATAAAGCGCAGCATAATTTGAACTCACGAGTGTAAAGTTTGTCAATCGTGCGTCTCCAGTGAAGCTGAACTCTTCTCCAAAAAAAATGGCAAATATCGGCCGATATATCGGTCGACCACTAATCCTGACTATCTCTCTCTCTAGCCTTCTTGCTAAATTCTAGATCTAATAACCCCTAGATAAAATAACTAACAAAAATGGCTTGTTTTCTGATATGTACATATCAGAGCTTTCTATCTGTCATACATTTTATTGAATTTAATTGTAATATTTGTACTGCTTTGAGAAAATTGTTTTTGTGTGTGAATACCATTGTAAAGGTTTTTAATCAATTTAATCCAAATTCAGTTTTAGATGTTTTTAGGAAAACTGGGTCTTTTTTTAAATTTAAATAACTTTTAATCAAATTTAATATACTTTTCACCACAGAATTAGCCAAAATAAAAAAATTTTTTAAATTGACACCGCGTTAAAAAACAATCCATCCTAGCTGTGGATTATCTCCTACCTAACGACCTTGTCATTTATGCTCGTGTCGGTGTTAATCGATGCGATCTTTTCTTCAAACACACTATTCCCAACAGATCTTGCTTTTTTGACACTAAACACAATGCCCTCAAAATAACTCCTAATAAATAACTTATTCACAAATGTGCATTTTAAGTATTTGAATTCTGACTAATTATGCTTGTACTGTGTAAACCAGGGCTGTCCAAACTGGGTCCTGGAGGCCCGGTGTCCTGAGGCAAGTTGGAGCCAAACTCTGCAGGACACCGGCCCTCCAGGACCGATTTTGGAGTGGACAGCCTGGGTGTAAACTAAATTTGCAATTTTGACTGCAGTATATACATTTTTAGGAGTCATGCTCGTTGATTTCTATGCGCCCAATCAGACATCATAGAATTTTTTTCTGAATTGACTGGAGATTTCAGGTCATCTCTTGACTAAATCCTTCTTGTTGAGCCCTGATGGAGACTCTTTTGCTGAGTGAGTGTAGGCCTGACCCAAGCGGCCTCACGCTCTCTCTCGTGAAACCAACACGGAAGTGACTAAAACTTTCATCGACTGGCCGCTAGAGGCTGGCTCCAAAAGGACCCCCATGTTAAAATGCCCAACTTTACAGCAGAAAAAACATGTTTACAGCCTGGTTCAAAAAATTATTTTGGTCTATATAGCTAATTTTGCCCTTCGTGACAACTGTGAGGGGGGTGTTTTTTTTTTTTTAAATATATAACTTATCCGTTTAAATTATATTAATCCTTAAGATTGTGCATAATTAAGAGCGTGGCCACTTGAGTGACAGGTGGATTGCTGCTGCTGTCACCACTGTCCCGGAGGGTGGACTAGGAGGGTGTGGCTTCAGCAACCACTTTGGGCTTCAAAAATGCTCTTCAGAAACCTACGGGTGACGTCATGGACGTCCATGTTTTTGTACAGTCTATGGTCTGACAATAGTAATAATGTCTTGTACAAGGATCTTGAGGGCTGGTGTACAATGTCGGACTTTGAGCTGCCGGAGGAGAGCCAGAGCTCTGAGCTGCTGCAGTTTCGTCTGGAGGGCAGCACCCTGCAGGAGCTCAGCAAGGGCAGCAAAGGGGAGCTCATCCCCATCTCACCCGGCGGGGCGACGCCTCCGTCCATCCTGAGCCGCCGCAGTCGCCGCCGCATCGCCCTGTCCCCAGACCCCAACGACTCCATGACCCCGAAGAGCACACCCGTCAAAATCCTGCCTTTCTCTCCTTCACAGGTACCAATGCGTCTCACCACTGCCATATTTGCACCTAAATAGGATCCAGATCCTCCAGTTAGCACTAGGGGTCAACCAGTATACTGGCTGATCTTTGGCAGTTTTTTGTATTTTTATTATTAGTATTATTATCGACATTGGGCGACGTTTTGGAAGCAGGACTTTTATTTTGATGGCACAGTATATGAAAGTCAGACTTACTGTGCGGAGTGCACTGCTAGTTAGAGAGTTGAATTCCTTTTTATTCATATTTTCAACAGTTACTTTATTTGTGAAGAATGCGATAAGTTTACAGGCAAAATCAAAAAGTCGCGATCTAAACAAATCTGTTTATTTTACAATTGTTTATTTTTTTTAACGAGGTTCAAATGTTTTGATTATTTACGTTATTTCTAATTTGAATATCATGTAAAATGAAAATAAATTTCACCAGCAGTTAAGCATGTTTTTACTATTTTTAAAAAATAATTTGTATATCAGCTTTTTATCAGCCGCCCTGCTCTAAGATATCAATATGCATCAGCCATCTTTTCCAGCTAATTTTAATTTATGATTCACTGTTGATTCAGTGCACTGAAGCGTTGTTTTTATTGACTTCCGTTCAAACAAGTTGTTGACACTTCCAAGATTATTATTTTTTTGAATGTGACAATGTCTGCTTGTGTATAGCAAACACCCATTCACAAATCCTTAGATAGAAACCATCAAACATGTTTGATTCAGAAAGGCTTCACAGTGGTAGCTCGTTTATTTACTGTAAAGGAGTTCTGAGTTTTAATATTATGTTGCTATTTCAACAGTTCCTTAATATGTGGACCAAGCAAGACACGCTGGACCTGGAGAATCCTTCTCTGACGTCGACTCCTGTCTGCAGCCAGAAGGCCACCGTCACGACACCCCTGCACCGCGACAAAACCCCGCTCACGCAGAAGGAGAACTCGCTGTACGTCTCAGCGCTCACTGAGAGCTTTAGTCACATCTTTTGAGTTCAATGCCACTGTTAAACTTTTCATTTGCCCTCCTGTAGGTTTATCACACCTAATCACAAATCTGATCTGGACACGACTCCCCGAACCCCCACTCCTTTTAAAAACGCCTTGGAGAAATACGGCCCTCTGCGGCCCCTGGTGAGAAGTTTACTTTTTATTGTCACGTTTAAGCAAGTTGAAATCTCACATACAACTCACTGATGCTCAGCCTCCTGTTTGATATTCTAGTTTTGATACTGAGTTTTTTGCCTCTCTTTTGGTTCTCTTAAGCCTCCGACCCCAAATTTGGAGGAAGACCTTAAAGAAGTGTTGCGCAGTGAGGCAGGAATTGAGCTGATAGTAGAAGATGAAACTCCTACAGAGAAGAAACGCAAACAAGTGGTAAGACGGCACACGGAGAAGAAATAATATCATGTACAAGTAGTGCTGGGCGGTATGACCAAAAATGTATATCACGGTATTTTCCAAAATTATACCGGTTTCACGGTACATAACGGTGTATTTTTACCGTTAACCATATTTTCTACTGACTGAGAGAGGAAATACTGCAGTATATTGACTTAGAATGCCCTATTTTACTGTCATGATGAGTGAATATTGTCAAAAAATACCACACTAAATAGTGACTAAACACGACCCCTTTTAATACATGTTAACCAGGAGTCACTCTCATTTATAATCACAGCATCGTCTGATAAAATCAACATGCATCTACACTAAAGAGCGGCTATGCGGTGGTTTTGGCTAGATTACTCTTTTGTCTCGTGCAGCGCACTGCCTGCGTCTGAGCAACAAACTAAAAAGTGCATGTGATATTAACAGAGGAACTACGCTCATATTTATAATTCCAAACAATCAGTAATCGACAGGTGCTAGGAAACGCTGTTTTGTACTCATTTATTGACGAGTCGGCTGCGGCTCGCGGGACAGGCCTGGGGAAATCTTCCAACTGAACCATAGCTAAGATTTATCCAAGAAAGCCGCTAGGTTTGTAAGTATGAGTATTCTATGGAAAAAAGCAGCTAAAAGGGTGTGAAAGTTGCTAAATCTAGTGCTAAAGTCGCTGGTGTGTGTGAGATGCGGGAGCTGATGGCAGGGGCGGTGGATATTTGTGGAGGTCAGTGTGGATATTGTGGATGAGTTCTTCTGTGTCCTCACGTTCTATTAGTTCTACAGCTTCAGTTTCTGAACTTTCACGCTTAGTAACACATACAGCTGTTCCCTCACCACAGTGCAGCAGTGAAAAGGGACTTCTTTCAAACAGTGTCGCGTTCCCAACGTTGTTTAAGCCACATACACCGATATTGCGGTATTTTAAAAATGAATGTCATAACAAAAATAAACACCGGTATTCGGTATGAACCGGTATACCGCCCAGCACTATGTACAAGCAGTTTCCGGATTTTTTATATATATATATATATATATATATCTAATTTTTTTATTATTTATTTATTTTTTTTAAATGGCATAAAATACTGACATGGCATAAAACATCCAAATATATAGAATAAATGTGACTTGTTTATTTGCCAGCTTGCGGTTATATTGAATTATTTGTGTCTCTTGTAACAGTACCGGCCGCTGATGAAGAAAGTGCGCAAGTCTTTGGCTCTGGATGTCATTGACTGCAGTGAGACTGTTGCTGCACGAAAGCAGCAAATGAAACACGCAGTCAAAACAAGTCAGAAGGTACAGAAACCGGGCCGGCGGGGTTGCATTTGCCCAGTATCACTGAAAAGATTTAAGGCATGTTTTGTATTTTGAAACCCCAGGCTCACATGGCACGGTCGCTCGCTCTCGTGTCCTCTTGTGGTGTGAAGCAGGAAGAGAACGTGTTGGATCAAGGATTTATTCTTGGCCCGAATGAGAGCGGGCTGCCCTCTAAACCTGTGCCTCCCACACTGAAACTGAGTCCTCCATTACCTGTAAGTGCTGTTAAATCAGACAACCACATGTTTACAAAACACAGTTTATTATCATGTTTAATAACATAGATTATAACAACAGCTAGTATGTTTAGTTTTTCCTGTTTTGTCTCGGTTCATAACTGTTAAGTGTTTTATTAGGCAAAACAGTTTTTGCACTGATGACAGACAGTGGTTACGTGTTGTAAAAGGGATAGATCATCCAAAAATGGAGATTTTCTGAAAATGTGCTCACCCTCCGGCCATCCCAGATCAGGATGAGTTTGTGTCTTCATCAGGTTTGGAGAAATGTGTCACTGCATCAGAGTCTCAGCAATGGATGCTCTGCAGTGAATGGGTGCCGTCAGAATGAGAGCTGATAAAAACATCACAATAATCCACAAGTAATCCACAGCACTCCAGTCCATCAGTTAACATCTGGAGAAGACACAAGCTCTCATTCTGACGGCACCAATTCACTGCAGAGCATCCTTTGCAGAGACACTGATGCAATGCTACATTTCTCCAAACCTGATGAAGACACAAACTCATCCTAATCTGGGATGGCCGGAGGGTGAGCACATTTTCATCAAAGTTTCTTTCTTTTTTTCATTCTTTTTTGGGTGAACTATTCCTTTAAATAAAAAGTGTTTATTTCACTAGACAAAAATGCACATTACCACATGGTTATTTAGCATTTAAAGCATTTTACTCTTGAGTTTATCAACAATAATTAAATCCTGATACATACTGTAACCATGATTTAATAAATATATATATATATAATTTCCTTTTCTTGTGATAGATGTCTCCAGCCTGGGAAACTGTTGTCTGTGGACGGACAAAAGACCAGCTGATCATGACGGAGAAAGCAAAGCGGTACCTTCGCTCTTTAAAATCTCGTGCCCCAAACCGAGCGCTCATACTTTCCTGATCCCACGCCGAGTCCCAATGCAGCTTCTGGATATTTCGTTTTTTTACAAAGCATAATGTGTAAACTTTGTGTTGATTTAAAAAAACAACAAAATGTAAATGTCATGTAGAATATGAAACCAATTACTTGTTCCAGAACAGACACTTTAATGCTGATAATGCTTTTGTCCTGTTTTCTGTGGCATGTTAGCACATTCAGAACACTTCATTTAACCCTGTATAATAAGTGTTGCTATTTAGTTTTATTTATGTGTTGTCAACCTGCTTTTGATGTGGCTGCAAATATAAAATGTCGAGCATACCAAGCCGAGTAAATAATCAGGTTACTGTTCAGGGATCTCCGTATCGTTTTGTATTCTGTTCACATATTCTGCTACTCCGCTCGTGTGATGTACTGGCTGAATATAGTCTGTATTAAATAGGTTGACATTTTTCTTGGCTTTAGGAGGGTCAACATATTACACATTTTGAAGTTGTGTAAAGTAACCTTTAGGACCTCAGGCTAAGGCCTTAATTCAGTGTGCATAGAAACATGAAAACATGTTGTTTTTTGTCTGAAAAACAAAAAATGTATGCTATTGTATGCTACAAAAGAAAAATAAAATGGCTGGTGAACGTCTTGATGGTAACACTTAGACCATGTATTTCTGTAACTAGCATATTTAAAAAAAATTGTCTCTAAATATCAGGAAAACTGAACTAGTTAATTACTTTGTCATTTAATTACACAAATGGAATAAGCTGTATTTTACTCATTTAAGGATGATTTTAGATGGATGTAAGGTGCAGTTTTATCTGGTTGTGTACTGGATCTAATGACATGCAGTGACGGTATCGAGCTAAATCAAATGCATATAACTGAGCTTGTAACACATTGCAGTAGTTACAGCATTTAAGCAGAGGTACAGTTTATGTTGTTTTATGTGAGGTTACGTTAGATGAGTTTTGCCCCAAGGAACATAAATGGACTTACCAAAAGGTCAAATCTGCTATTTATCCAAAAAATAAAAAGCTACAGGTTTGGAGTCATATCACTTCTAAACAAAATAGTTTTTGTTATATCCAATCAAAACAAGTTTGTCAGTATATGCAACAAGTGTTTAAATTGTCTGAGCTCTTTAATTAAACCACATAGAAAGAATACGGGATGCAAATCAAACACATACTCAAAATGACCTTTAAATCCATGTTTGTAACATTCTGAGATCATCTGCACTGCTGCACTTGGTAGTATTTTCCACTTTTTTCATGTTTTATGTATTTGGTTAATTGGTGTTCACAGCCCTCTTCAACCAAACCACTACATCCGGATAAGACCCCGATACAGACGCCTAAAACTGAGTCCAACAATCACATGATTGCTTTGTGCTCTTACTGTAACGCCATAAAATAGATTTTCAGATGGTGAACCTCATCTAGTGAAAAATTTAAGGGGGTCTGAATACTTTCCGTACCCACTGTATCTATTTTTTTATATATATATATTAAAATAGAAAGTTTTTTTAAAATTGTAGTATTTCACAATATTGCTGTTTTACTTTATTTTGATCAAATAAATGTTGAGCAGAAGAGATTTCAAAATCATTAATACTTGCAATGTTTCCAAACTTTTGGCAGGTACTTTAATAATAACAATTCTATCAATACTTGTATTATATTATATATGATTAATTATTATCATGATTAATAAATCTTTTTTAAATAATAAGTGCTGTGGTCGTGGTCAGATTTTCCTGCTTGTTTGTCTCTAGCTGGATCACATGCCTGATGAATAACATTGATTCTATCAGTCGACAGCATATAGACTCTTTTTTCACATAATAAAAAACACACTACAAATTATATTTACAATTAAGCGAGAAAACAAAAATCCATACATGATTGCATATCTCTGTCAGTCACAGGTGACTTTATATAAGTGAATACACATACATCTGCTTATAACCTGATGCAGGTTTTGCCAAATTTCATGCATTTGCCATAAAACAAATGATTTCAGCCAGCACACACTACCCAACTAAATCTCACGCCAAATAACAAGAAAATGCAAAATAAATGGAATAATTTAGATTAAAATATGCATTATAAATTTCATAACCGTAAAGGGATCTTAATAAATATTTCTTTACAATAGGCCCCCCTACATAATCCAAAACGCTCCCTCAAACCATTAGGCTACAAATCTTTCATAGTGCTCATGATATGTGCCTGAAGCTACAGATGACTGTCTTTAATCAGCCTGGTCATGGTTTGTATTTATATTTTTATATTAATTAGTATATTTATAGGCTATTAAATTGTGGTTTTGGGGTCTTTGAGACATCCATGAGCACACTGACATCCCTGTACAAATATATTACACACAGATTAATAACAGTCCTCTTTTTAATACAAACACTGGACTGTTTATTCAAACGTGTTGTTTGCTGCCTCGTGAGTTTCGTTTTCGTTTGTTTCAAACAGCAGGTGAACTGAAGGTGACCGCTTCTTTCATTCAGCTCAGTTCTCGGTAAGTACACGACGAAGAGACAGTTTTGTACTTCTTGTGTGTCGGTAATATTCTCGAAATGCGCTGTAAATGTAATAACGATATGGTCCTTCACTCTGACCGTCAACAATCGATGTATGCATGCAGTCTAAAGAATAATAATAATAATAATAATAATAATACATGCATAATGTGTGAAGACAGAAATCAAGACGCACCACATTTAAATTAACGTTAAATGCTCGATAGGCTTTTTTTTTTGCTTCACAGAACTACACCCTTCACAAAATGAAAATGAAACTAAACGTGTTCACTGTTATTTTGTCAAAGCGACCTGACAACAAATGCGGGGTGCAAGTGATCTTACATGTACATGATCTTATTAGCAATAGTAGCAAGTTATTCTTAGGCCTTTCTCTTTTTTTGTGAAATAAACAAGACTCGTTCCTACTATTTACTTAAAGCTAAAGTTTTCTTTCAGTTGCAGTTCGGAGGAACAGACCGTCAAAACAATGAACATTGACGAATATGTGAGTATGAATCTCTCTCTCTCACACACACACACACACACA
>NW_015505575.1:244639-254018 GCF_001515645.1 Sinocyclocheilus grahami
ATATAAGACCTTACATCTCACAGTGCATGTCAGAGCAAATGAGAATTATGAGGTCAAAGGAACTGCCTGAAGAGCTCAGAGACAGAATTGTGGCAAGGCACAGATCTGGCCAAGGTTACAAAAAAATTTCTGCTGCACTTAAGGTTCCCAAGAGCACAGTGGCCTCCATTCCTTAAATGGAAGACGTTTGGGACGATCAGAACCCTTCCTAGAGCTGGCCGTCTGGCCAAACTGAGCTATCGGGGGAGAAGAGCCTTGGTGAGAGAGGTAAAGAAGAACCCAAAGATCACTGTGGCTGAGCTCCAGAGATGCAGTTGGGAGATGGGAGAAAGTTGTAGAAAGTCAATCATCACTGCAGCCCTCCACCAGTCGGGGCTTTATGGCAGAGTGGCCCGACGGAAGCCTCTCCTCAGTGCAAGACACATGAAAGCCTGCATGGAGTTTGCTAAAAAACACCTGAAGGACTCCAAGATGGTCTGATGAGACCAAGATATAACTTTTTGGCCTTAATTCTAAGCGGTATGTGTGGAGAAAACCAGGCACTGCTCATCACCTGTCCCAACAGTGAAGCATGGTGGTGGCGGCATCATGCTGTGGGGGTGTTTTTCAGCTGCAGGGACAGGACGACTGGTTGCAATCGAGGGAAAGATGAATGCGGCGAAGTACAGGGATATCCTGGACGAAAACCTTCTCCGGAGTGCTCAGGACCTCAGACTGGGCTGAAGGTTTACCTTCCAACAAGACAATGACCCTACGCACACAGCTAAAATAACGAAGGAGTGGCTTTACAACAACTCTGTGACTGTTCTTGAATGGCCCAGCCAGGGCCCTGACTTAAACCCAATTGAGCATCTCTGGAGCGACCTAAAAATGGCTGTCCACCAACGTTTACCATCCAACCTGACAGAACTGGAGAGGATCTGCAAGGAGGAATGGCAGAGGATCCCCAAATCCAGGTGTGAAAAACTTGTTGCATCTTTCCCAAAAAGACTCATGGCTGTATTAGATCAAAAGGGTGCTTCTACTAAATACTGAGCAAAGGGTCTGAATACTTAGGACCATGTGATATTTCAGTTTTTCTTTTTTAATAAATCTGCAAAAATGTCAACAATTCTGTGTTTTTCTGTCAATATGGGGTGCTGTGCGTACATTAATGAGGAAAAAAAATGAACTTAAATGATTTTAGCAAATGGCTGCAATATAACAAAGAGTGAAAAATTTAAGGGGGTCTGAATACTTTCCGTACCCACTGTATCTATTTTTTTATATATATATATTAAAATAGAAAGTTTTTTTAAAATTGTAGTATTTCACAATATTGCTGTTTTACTTTATTTTGATCAAATAAATGTTGAGCAGAAGAGATTTCAAAATCATTAATACTTGCAATGTTTCCAAACTTTTGGCAGGTACTTTAATAATAACAATTCTATCAATACTTGTATTATATTATATATGATTAATTATTATCATGATTAATAAATCTTTTTTAAATAATAAGTGCTGTGGTCGTGGTCAGATTTTCCTGCTTGTTTGTCTCTAGCTGGATGCCTGATGAATAACATTGATTCTATCAGTCGACAGCATATAGACTCTTTTTTCACATAATAAAAAACACACTACAAATTATATTTACAATTAAGCGAGAAAACAAAAATCCATACATGATTGCATATCTCTGTCAGTCACAGGTGACTTTATATAAGTGAATACACATACATCTGCTTATAACCTGATGCAGGTTTTGCCAAATTTCATGCATTTGCCATAAAACAAATGATTTCAGCCAGCACACACTACCCAACTAAATCTCACGCCAAATAACAAGAAAATGCAAAATAAATGGAATAATTTAGATTAAAATATGCATTATAAATTTCATAACCGTAAAGGGATCTTAATAAATATTTCTTTACAATAGGCCCCCCTACATAATCCAAAACGCTCCCTCAAACCATTAGGCTACAAATCTTTCATAGTGCTCATGATATGTGCCTGAAGCTACAGATGACTGTCTTTAATCAGCCTGGTCATGGTTTGTATTTATATTATTATATTTATTAGTATATTTATAGGCTATTAAATTGTGGTTTTGGGGTCTTTGAGACATCCATGAGCACACTGACATCCCTGTACAAATATATTACACACAGATTAATAACAGTCCTCTTTTTAATACAAACACTGGACTGTTTATTCAAACGTGTTGTTTGCTGCCTCGTGAGTTTCGTTTTCGTTTGTTTCAAACAGCAGGTGAACTGAAGGTGACCGCTTCTTTCATTCAGCTCAGTTCTCGGTAAGTACACGACGAAGAGACAGTTTTGTACTTCTTGTGTGTCGGTAATATTCTCGAAATGCGCTGTAAATGTAATAACGATATGGTCCTTCACTCTGACCGTCAACAATCGATGTATGCATGCAGTCTAAAGAATAATAATAATAATAATAATAATAATACATGCATAATGTGTGAAGACAGAAATCAAGACGCACCACATTTAAATTAACGTTAAATGCTCGATAGGCTTTTTTTTTTGCTTCACAGAACTACACCCTTCACAAAATGAAAATGAAACTAAACGTGTTCACTGTTATTTTGTCAAAGCGACCTGACAACAAATGCGGGGTGCAAGTGATCTTACATGTACATGATCTTATTAGCAATAGTAGCAAGTTATTCTTAGGCCTTTCTCTTTTTTTGTGAAATAAACAAGACTCGTTCCTACTATTTACTTAAAGCTAAAGTTTTCTTTCAGTTGCAGTTCGGAGGAACAGACCGTCAAAACAATGAACATTGACGAATATGTGAGTATGAATCTCTCTCTCTCACACACACACACACACACATGCGCACACACACACACACACATGCACACACACACATGCACACACACACACACACGCACACACACATGCACTCTCTCACACACACACACACACACACACACGCACATACTCACACACGCACACACTCGCACGCACACACACACGCACACACACACTCGCACGCACGCACACGCACACTCGCACGCACACACACACTCGCACACACACACGCACACACACACGCACACACACGCACACACACACGCACACACACACGCACACAGATGCACACAGATGCACACACACATGCACACACACATGCACACACACATGCACACACACGCACACACACACGCACACACACGCACACACACACGCACACAAACACGCACACACACATGCACGCACACGCACACACACACAAACAAACTCACACTCGCACACACACGCGCGCGCACACACTGCACACACACACAGATGCACACACACACACACACACACTCACACGCACACACAACATTGATCAGCTACTCACAATCTCTTGTATATCAATAGGGTAAATCATTTATCAGTTAAATAATTTTCTTTATTTTTTTTCCTTTATTTGAGAATGGATTCAAAACCACACACACACACACACACACACACAAACACACACACACACACTGGATCTAAAGATTGGAGACAACACTGAAAAACTTGATGACAGAATAAGAAACACTGCATCGATGATGTGCAGAAGATGCTATTTACTTCTCAAATCATGCTGGATAACATGGATCAGCTTATAGACTCTATACATGCTTTCTGTTACAGTCACAAATGCTTGACAGCTTCTGCCCTCCTAATACAACATCAAACATGTGTTTGCAGATAAAGTACAGTTTATTAAAATATGATTGTGATACACTGATAATGATTACCAAACAATATATACCCTATCAAGTTCTCCTGACATCTGTACCACAATTAAGTATTTAAATATTCAAAAACTCTATGTCTTTCTTAATCGGCTAACCCTTCAAGTCTTCTCACATTTTATAAAATGTCAATGCTCTGTTTTTTTTTTACTTAAGGCAAATCCTGCACTGTAAAGAAGCCCTTTGACTGGATAAGCGCTCAAGATAAATATAATAAACTAGGTCATTTTCCTGAAGTCACATGCTACCATGATCATAAGATGTCAGTTCAAAAATATACAAAGGCAGCGGGAGAGGCAGAACGATTAATAAAATATAGCTGCAAACAGCGATGACGGGCCCAAGCCCCGGTGGCACGGCCACCCCGGTGGTTTGAAGAAAACGGTGCACAGCAGGCACATGCATTCAGTCATCTGGCAGTCTGGTTGTTGGAATTACAGCAATGAAAGGGTTACTCTGGAATCAAGAGTGTGAAACAGATACACACAAAGATCTATCTAACTAATGGAAACTGAGAGAAAAGGGATTAGACTTAAAATATGTATTATCCAATACATGTGTACAACCTTAGCATTACAGCCTTCATCTGTCAGCTGAAATGTCTGATGTCTGCTGTTAGGCCCCAGAGCATCAGAAATTCATTGAAACTAAGCATGTTTCCTCAAAATGACTTGTTCTCTATATGTAAAAGGTTTTGAGGAGTTGGGACAATGCACTTTAAAGATATAAGACACTTAAGGCCCATTCACACCAAGCACGATAACTATAAAGATAACGATAAAGATATAGTTCTAAAAATCGTTCTCAATATTAAAGAATGGCAGAGTCCACACTACAACTATAACGATAACGGCACAGGGAAACGATATCGTTGGAACCACTTCCAGAACGATTTTTCCCAGCTGATGAACGATACAAACATTGACAGCCAATCAGAATCTATCCTGCTATAACAAGCTCGAGAATTTAAAGCGGCAGACGCACGTGCGCTTAGAATAAACAGACGACATTGTTCGCTGGTGTGGACGCTAATATCGTTATCTTTATAGTTATCATTCTTGGTGTGAACGGGGCTTTACTGTTTCCATTTATGTTCCGTTTACTTTAATGAATCGCCATGGCAAAACCATTCAAGATATCAAAAAACCATTCACAATTTAGCATCTTCAGTATCTTGGCATCATGTTAACAAATTTGGTTTGAATTGCATGATTCTCCTAGGAGGAGTATGCAATAAGGCACATCCTGAATAAAAAAAAAAATCCACATTCAAACCAAAATAGCCAACGTGCTGTTGGTCGGAGCTAATGACTAAATTTGAAAGTTGTCTGGCTTGATGAGAGCAATATATGTACCGAGTTTGGTGACTGTAGCCAAAACTAACCCCCTGTCTTTTGTCAAAAGGTGGCACTATAGAGCACCTGCTCCATGCCCACTTATGAGCTTTTGCCAGTTTCTAACTATCATTAATCCTGATGTGTGTATCGAGTTTCAAGAAAATCTAAGCATGTTAAGTACCTCATAAACACCTGAGAATAATATTAAAGTTTGACGCATTGCCATAGCAACAGTATTTAAGATATCAAGAATCCCTTCACAGCTTTACATCTGCCATGTTTTGATAATTCTGATGAAGTTTGAAGCAAATCAGGTAAAAATAAGAGTTGTTTGGGCTGATGAGCTCTATATGTGTATGAATTTTGGTGACTGTATAGGGGAAACGGTGTGTGCTACAGAGCTCCTCGAAAATGGCCATTTAGAAAGTATGTGGTACGGGGCCTCTCCGTGATCCCCCCCATGAGAATCTCTGTCTGCCCTGATGAATGCAGATTTCAATGTGTGTGCCAAATTTCAAGAGTTTTTGAGCAGGTTAAGGGCCCCAAAAGCCCGAAACGATTGAATAATAATAATAATAATAATAATAATCCTTATAAAAACAATAGTACTAATAATACTAATAATACTAGCTACGTTTACGTGGACAACTTTTGTTTCAATCGGAATTAAATCATTCTGTTTGATGAATCTGAATGTAGTGTTTACATGAAAGCTAAGCTACAGACACAAATGATTACTATGGTAGATCATTTAATAAAAATATTATTATAATATAAAATATAGATAAAATAGTGATTATGAACTACTTGATTGTGTAAGTGAAATTGACATAACTTCATAAGCATGTAAAACCCTTGTGTTGTATACTTTCCATAAAATAAAATTAAATAAAAATGCCATGATTAAGGTGTTTACATGAAGACTTTTCAGTCCAATTGAGCCATCAATTCAATTACTAACAGAGTATTTGGTTGCAGGTAAACACATTCAACATTTATTAGTAAACTCTTTAAAATGCATCATGTCTTTTTCCTTGAGCAAGTCTTTTTGTCGCTTTTTTTTAGCTCTCATTAAATAGTAACAGTATTGAGAATAGTGGTTTGTTTGTGGCAATCAATGAAAACAAATTACTATGGCTATTGCGGTCTTAAAATTAAAATATAACATTGTCATTTTAGCTTCTTTTTTTTCAGTTGCTTGGATTGTTTGCTTTATTTGATGTGCAAAACATGCAACAGCGTTTAGGCATGCATTTTGCCCCCATAAGAACAAATGGGTAAATGTGGTAACTGAGATTTGTTTTTCCTCGCTCTAAACCTCCTCCACAGTATATACAGTAGTTGACTGTATTTATTGTTTGTGTCACATGTGTTAAACAATAGAAAATTGCAATAGGCTGCAGTCTGTTCTATTTACAGTACATCCTACAGTACGTTAAAAGTATGAAGGTCTACTGGGACGAGATTTACTGAGTTGAAATATATAAATAGAGTCATATTTTTTAAAATGACTGAAATAATTTTGTATTGTTTTTTTTTTAATGTTAGGACTTGTATACAGCAGGCACTGAGGGTCAAGATGCTGGACCATCTCTGGATGACATCTATCAGTCATACTTCCTGCCAGAGGAGGTACTGACTAAAGAATAGAGCAATAGATTTTCTGAGCTCCATTATCTTTCCAGAATATCAGCAATATCAAATGCATGAATTAATACATTCCAAAGCATATTGTGCAAATGAAAATTGATTGTTTCATTACAATACATATATTTGTGATAATGTTTCAATTTACCAGTAAAATTGTTGTTTGATAATTATTTTTTCACATTTTTGTTCCCAGACTTTATATCTGTTGTCTGGTGTTTATCTAGTATAATCATACCATTCACAACAGTTTAGAATTCAAACACACCAGATTATTCCCTCCCTCAGTATTTTAAAGGGGTCATATGATGCTATTTTAAAGATCTTTATTTTGTGTATTTGGTGTAACAGAATATGTTGACATGCTTTAATGTTCAAAAAACACATTATTTTTCAAATTTGTTCCCAGACTTTATATCTGTTGTCTGGTGTTTATCTGGTATAATCATACCATTCACACCAGTTTAGAATTCAAACTCACCAGATTATTCCCTCCCTCAGTATTTTAAAGGGGTCAAATGATGCTATTTTAAAGATCTTTATTTTGTGTATTTGGTGTAACAGAATATGTTGACGTGCTTTAATGTTCAAAAAACACATTATTTTTCAAATACTGTACATTATTGTAGGTCCTCTATGCCCCGCCTCTCTCAAATGCATAGGGTCAAATGATGCTATTTTAAAGATCTTTATTTTGTGTATTTGGTGTAACAGAATATGTTGACATGCTTTAATGTTCAAAAAACACATTATTTTTCAAACACTGTACATTATTGTAGGTCCTCTATGCCCCGCCTCTCTCAAACACGTCGTTTTCAAAAAAGCCCACTCCTTTGACAAGCACAGTCTGCTCTGATTGGCCAGCTGACCCAGTGCATTGTGATTGGCCGAACACCACAAGCACGCGTCGGAAATGTAACACCCCTTACCCATGGCCGGACTTACCATTGGGCTTGAATGGGCTGCAGCCCAGGGGCCCCGCCTTGTAGGGGGCCCCGCCTTAACCCGTTTACATTTGTTCAGTCATGTCGTGCCAGTCAGAAATTATTAGCCGCATTTCAACTGCGCACATGGGCCAGCCGGGGC
This sequence comes from Sinocyclocheilus grahami, assembly GCF_001515645.1. NCBI lineage: Eukaryota > Metazoa > Chordata > Actinopteri > Cypriniformes > Cyprinidae > Sinocyclocheilus > Sinocyclocheilus grahami. Next base: position 252,456 of record NW_015505575.1, read on the forward strand.
TAACAGCTTCCAGCTTCCAACTACGACATTCAAAGTCATAATCAAACAGCATAAACTGGAATTTATGATTTTTTTTTCACATAGAAAAACGACACACGTATGAAATCACGTCTGCGCCGAATCGCCGATTAATTTGTGATCACATGGCTACTTTAAACGGTTCCATTAAGCCTTTAGCCCAAAAGAGCGCACATTTACAAAGATAATGATAAATTCTCACATGTTCACGCCTCACTTCTTTACAGAGGATGATTCTATATTATATTAATGTTCCACTAAATTAATCTGAAGAGTTTTGAGCGCTCTCTCCCGTCCAAAGGCTATAGAATACCCTAATATCTTGCAGGGTCTTTGTCCCGTCTTACTACCTCCACACAAAGTGGAGCAGAAATTGATCAAAACAATAGCCATTTACAGGGTTCGTACAGTCATGAAAAACCCAGAAAGCTTTGGAAAAGTTGTGGAAATTTATTTGACAAATCTCTATATAATAGAATATATGTTTAATCACGTCCTGAATCTCGGTGCGGGATTGCGCATTTTGGTTTTGCTCATTTTCGCAGGTTTTGCACATTTGGAAAATTCCAATTTCCAATTTATTTAATATACAATGTAGGTTAGATGAGTTAAAAAAAATTCACACAGAATATCAGATTAAGTCAATCATTTGAAAACAGCGTGAGAGGTTCAGCTGTACCGCGTCTTCTCGCTCTCACTCTCTCAAAATTGCCTCACATCAGCGTATCTCCTCTGTACTGAGTTCTGCTGCACGCTGCATTACAAGACTTTCGCTCAGCTGACAGGACTGTCACTTGCCTAATTGGGTCAGTGTTACATCATCATAAAAGTTTATAATTTGAACGTCTTTTTAAGTCTTTTTAAACCATTCGGTACTCACGCACTCCAAACTAGTTTTCTGGGCGCTCACGGTCACATCCAAAGCGCCCGCACATGAAGCCGCATCGCAAACACCTCGAGAAAAAGTTATTATTTTCATTGTTTCTGACTCAAGTAACCTTGCATTTTAATAAATAATGTTACATAAAGACAATTAAACAGTCAGTATAAATGAACAAGTTACTAGCAATAGCACAAGGATACAAATGAAACAAACTGTGTTTTAACTTTTTCAGGTAGGCTAGCCTAAAACTAACAGTAGCTGCTACTATTCAGGAACAAAATACTATGATGTATAAAGTCATAGATATAGATTATATTTATATATTAATCCATATTAAATATGAAAAAGTTATTTAGTCAAGAGCAGATGGATTTTTTTTCTTTTGTTCTTTAACACAGACTGACATACAGCAGGTATAAAAGCTGCTGTCACTTTCATACCAAATGTTAATGTTAACGATGTTAATTAATTAGGCCTATTGGTTATTGTTAATTTATGTTAACAACAAAAGACAAAATCACTCACTGCTCTTGACTGAATAACTTTTGTAACTTTAATTTTAAGAATTAATCTGTTGTTTAATTTAACGTGAATTTACTGTTTTTAATTGACAGTTTATTCTATTTCTGCAGCATTTCTGTACCTGAATGTTTTCCACCAAA
>NW_015505575.1:254530-261046 GCF_001515645.1 Sinocyclocheilus grahami
CTCAGCTGACAGGACTGTCACTTGCCTAATTGGGTCAGTGTTACATCATCATAAAAGTTTATAATTTGAACGTCTTTTTAAGTCTTTTTAAACCATTCGGTACTCACGCACTCCAAACTAGTTTTCTGGGCGCTCACGGTCACATCCAAAGCGCCCGCACATGAAGCCGCATCGCAAACACCTCGAGAAAAAGTTATTATTTTCATTGTTTCTGACTCAAGTAACCTTGCATTTTAATAAATAATGTTACATAAAGACAATTAAACGGTCAGTATAAATGAACAAGTTACTAGCAATAGCACAAGGATACAAATGAAACAAACTGTGTTTTAACTTTTTCAGGTAGGCTAGCCTAAAACTAACAGTAGCTGCTACTATTCAGGAACAAAATACTATGATGTATAAAGTCATAGATATAGATTATATTTATATATTAATCCATATTAAATATGAAAAAGTTATTTAGTCAAGAGCAGATGGATTTTTTTTCTTTTGTTCTTTAACACAGACTGACATACAGCAGGTATAAAAGCTGCTGTCACTTTCATACCAAATGTTAATGTTAACGATGTTAATTAATTAGGCCTATTGGTTATTGTTAATTTATGTTAACAACAAAAGACAAAATCACTCACTGCTCTTGACTGAATAACTTTTGTAACTTTAATTTTAAGAATTAATCTGTTGTTTAATTTAAAGTGAATTTACTGTTTTTAATTGACAGTTTATTCTATTTCTGCAGCATTTCTGTACCTGAATGTTTTCCACCAAAACTGTTTCTTAAACGGAATTCAAGTCCTGAATATAAATGCAGTAATTTATAATACTGGCTAAGCAAATTACAATATACTTAACATTCTGGGATTCAGTTATGTGATTATGTAGCCTAACTTACGTTCTCTGCGTGAAGTAACGTCTGGCACAGTCGCAGCCTATGCTTATTAAAAAGCAAACAAATAGCATTAATAATCATTCATTTTCCTTAGCATATGCTATAATAAATCTGAACATTTGTGTAAAATAATGGAGCATTAGGTCATGAATATTGCCTTAAAAGTAATTGAAATGTATTGGTTGAAAGAACCATGCATTTAATGAGTGAATGCCTATGATGTAGGAGTTAGCCTGTCACACAAACTAGAGTCCTGTTTTTCCGAATATCTGCAGGATCGCAAATGAACAATAAACAACAAGTTACTGAGTAACTTTCAGACACAAAATTCGGTTTTGCCCCATCAATGCGTCTCCAAGCAACACAGTGTTTTGTTTCTCAGTATTACACGGACCAGTAAATGGTTGAAACAGGCTATAAGTGTCACGCCGCGGTAAGGGGCACCGTGGGAAAAATAGGGTCTGGGTCCAAATGCAGGTGAAAACCTCTTTTATTCCAAACAGAAAGGCCGACAAGGCAAAACAAAAACAGGTCTAGGGACGACGAACACCATTACATACTGTGGGCACCGCCTCCTCGAGAGCCTTGCGAGCTAACCATGCCGCTCGCACCGACATCAGCAGGGGTTCCTGCACGCTGCGTGTCAGCCCGGGACGCACCGGGAACGGGCGTGAGGTACTGGGTGCGGCAGACGAGGCCTCTGACGCCCCGTGGTTTGCCGCTTCGGGAGGACTGTGAGCGGGCTCCGCAGCTACCTCCACCCTGAAGGCGGAGCCGCTCAAATGCAGGGCCAGGTTGATATAGTCCTCCAGCGACTCCTCGGGGACCCAGTATGGCATCAGGGACTTGAAGGGCTCGGCTAGGCCTCCCCAGAAAAAGACCATGAGGCAGGTCTTCTCCGTGGCCGACTGGCGAGCCCCTCCCACGAAGTCCCTGGCGTAATCCTCAATGCTCCGGTCTCCCTGGCGGACGTTAAGAACCTTCCCTGCTGGACCCATGTCTGCTGGCTGTATTCTGTCACGCCGCGGTAAGGGGCACCGTGGGAAAAATAGGGTCTGAGTCCAAATGCAGGTGAAAACCTCTTTTATTCCAAACAGAAAGGCCGACAAGGCAAAACAAAAACAGGTCTAGGGACGACGAACACCATTACATACACACAATACAGCCAGGCCGAGTGGTGAGTGAGAGGAGAAGATATAGTCAGTGACAACGGGGCACAGCTGAGGGTGAGTGTGATGAGTGGGTGACTGAACAGGTGTGTGGAGTTTGGGGAATTGGTGTAATGGGTGAACAGGTGTAGGGGGTTTGGGGAATGGGAGTCCGGGAGATGGCGCCCTCTGGAGGAGAGAGGGAGAACACCAGACGCCGGACCCTGACAATAAGTACAGTCGTTTGCTAAGTTAAATGAATTAGCATTTTAAATGAATCGGTTGATTTAAGGATTCAACTCACTCATTAAGACTTGCTGTCACCTACTGGCGGTTGTAGTTTCATATTTTAAAAAGTAGCTCATTATTTCATTTTTGCAATCATTTAATATTTCTACATTCAAATGTTGTATTTAAACTTAACATAACTTATGCAAAATCCATCTATGGATTTTGTTTATAGTGATTTCATTTGATTGTTAATGGCCTACATGTTTTTTTTATTCAGATTGAATTGATTAAATTTAAGAATCTGACATAAAAGGACACAGATATGACAATACATTTTTATAATACATCTCTGTTTTTTTCTGCTCAGTGTTATTTCAGGGTTTTGATCTCTCAACTGAGAGATCACATCCTGTTTATTGTATCATAGTGACTATTTAATATTACATCTAAACTTTGACTAGACATGTTGCCTATTAATTGTATACAGTATATGAACCTGAAAGCATATTTACATTTTTGGGGTTTTTGTGTAACTCCATAATAATGTTCTAGTTGAGGGCATTTGTTGTATAGGTATGGGGCCCAAACATAACCTCAAGCCCAGGGGACCCCGGCCCCGTAAGTCCTGCCCTGCCCTTACCATAATCGCAGCTTCAGCTTTCAAAGTAAATATCAAGACAGTTAAGAATGTCGTTAGTTTTACCATCAGTTCAAGCCCGAAAAGGGGAACAGAGTCGCGTGACAGACACAGTGATGATGCAGTACACAAGCCGCGGTTAAGACAGCTGACGTGCTATGATTTCTGACAGACAGTTCACTCTCCTGTGATGTGACCCTGTTCCTCTCACACACACACACACACGACGAGTTACTCTGCGCGGCGCAAAACTCTGCATTTGAACTGTCAATAGCAAATACTTAAACTAATAACAAAACTTACAGTCGCTGATTCAGAAGCGCCAGATTGTCATAGCAAAGACGGAATTTACCCTTTTTTTTTTAGAAATAGCCTTTGTGCACAGCCAGCCTTGTACTCTTCTTGGTTCAAAAAACTGTCGTCCATAAAATGCGTTGCACAAATTTGAACATCTGGGTTGTGCTGTTCTGTTGTAAATAAATCTTAACCAATGATTCCTAATTGCATCTACTTCCGGAAGGCCAAATAAAGTGCTTTGGCTTTCGCACACTGAAATATACAGCGTCTCCCTGACATGCTGCTTCAACACTAACTGTGGTTACTGAAACCACGCCTTCTTTCTTTGCTGCACATTTGGGCCGCATTATGCTAATATTTCCACATATTAATGTAGATATGTGGGGGCGTGTTTAAATGAGGCGTTTTAGGTAGGCGTGGTTGACTCTTAACTTTTATAAAGAATATCTCTTTGGTTTTGAGACTTTAGTCTTCGTAACTTTACAGATCTTCTTTATGCACCAAGAGCTTGTAACACTCCAAAGAAAAAGGAAAACTTGAAATCGCATCAAATGACCCCTTTAAGAGCAGAGGATGTACTACTGTGTCTGATTTTCTTTATTACTGCAGCCATTTGTGAATTTGCAAATACAAATTACAATTAATAGATAAAATGCTCTAATAAATACAAGCAATATCAACAATGGAACTTCAGAGTCTGCATTTATAACTGTTTTTCCTCTAACAGGACATTTATACAGCTGGTGATGAAATGCCACAACCCTCAGCACCAATGGATATCGCTAAATTTAAAATCAAAGTGGACTGGACAGAACCATTTCCAGAGAGATGGAGAGCTAGATTACAGAAAGCCCTTCAGAGCTGGTTGTCCAGACTGGAAGGAATAGCATCAGTCCACAGCGTTAAACTCATGGATGATCCATCCTGTGCAGAGGTGCAGATAACACCATCAACAGGTGAGATAATATCATATACAGTACATTTTTCAATTTAAATCTCATGGATGCTAGAATCTGAAATAGCTCAAATACATACAATATTAATACAGAAGGGCAAATACCAGTGTTGGGGGTGTTAACATGTTACTGGTAACAAACATTACAATTCCAGATAACTTATATCTATAGTAATGAGTAAAGTAGTAAAGTGGAGTGTTATGTTTTGATCCAGTATGTTTTATTTTACTTTATTTGAGTATCAAATGTGAAGAGGTGTTTAAAAGGTCAATATTTCCATCTGTCATGCAAAGAAACAATGGTTTGATTTATGGGCCATGGCTCAATTACAAACAAAGGAAATTGAGCTTGTTTTAATGGCAGTAAAATGAGACTGCTTTAAAGGGGTCATATGATGCTGCTAAAAAGAACATTATTTTGTGTATTTGGTGTAATGAAATGTGTTTATGCGGTTTAAGGTTAAAAAAACACATTATTTTCCACATATGCATCATATGACCCCTTTAAAAATCCAATACCGTGTTATTAAGTTGCTTAAAATTGACCGAAACAGGAAGCACAGAAACTGTAATGTTGGAACATGTTAGAACATTTAGTGCCTCTCATAACTGACTTTACAAAAGATAATTGACTGGCATCCCAAATAGCCAATCAAATCACTGCGCTTAAAATATTGAGATATAATTGTTGTCAATATCCCACACCCCTGACTAAGGGGCATTCTTTAGGTCATTTGGAACACAGAGATTGTGTACATCTATGCGTGTGTGTACTTGCTTCACTGTGAGGACCAAATGTCCCCACAAAGACAGTAAAACTGAATATTTTTTACATTGTGGGGGCATTTCAGGCTTATAAATCATAGTTTATTTATTAAAACGTTATTTTTGTTAAAGGGGTCGAGTTTAACTGTGTTAAGACGATGAACTCAACGCACACACATTCTGGCTGTTTTCGAATATGTAATACTTTTTAAAGCAGATTTTCCTCTAGATTTACCCACGCATTAATCCTTTCTTTAGTTTATTGTGGCATTGCTTTACTGATATCTACTGTGCTAGAGTAAATGGTCCCACTTTATATTAGGTGGCCTTAACTACTATGCACTTACATTTAAATTAATCATTTGATACAATGCACTTTTTGTGTACATGCATGTTTTTACATTGTATATCTGCATGTAATTACTGTACATCTGTAATTAATTTCTGTAATTACATTTATAATTACACCTTAACCCACCCTTAAACCTACCCATACCACCAAACCTGTCCCTAACCTCACCATATCCCACCTCAATAGCAGAAAGGTGTTTTGCAATACAATTTTTGGATGCAAGCACATAGTAGTTAAGGCCACCTAATATAAAGTGGGACCGAGTAAATAAATTAATGTTACAATGTAAATTAAGACTTTTCTACTTCAGAAATAATGTTGAACCAAAGAACTATAAGGGACATGACAAATCATGACATAAGACTGACATCACATGTGTTTAAATATGAGAAAAATATATACAACAAATGCATTACACATATGTAACACAGTATTTTTTAACGCAGTATATTGGATTGTTGTCATATGCTGTCTCGTGTCCTCCAGCAACTTTCGCTTTCGTGGAAACACTTTAGAATAATGTTCCGTTGTTAACTATGCAGGAAGTAATAGCTAGTACTACATTAACACTTAACACTATTAACTAATACAGAAGCAAGATGAACTAAGCAGTAAGTAGTAGCACATTTAGGACAAAGGTAGTTCCTTATTAGATATTTGATCATTATTAAATAAAAATATCCTCATTGAGAACTACTTGTGAACTATGACCAATTAATAAAGAATAACCCATTAATTACTAATCACAACAGTAACGTCTTAAAAGTGAACAATTGGGTTCTTTGTGGAAACTAATTTATGAATATGATATCCCCCAAATAAGTCAGCTACAGGTTGAAATTGTGACTACTACTCTTACCAAAGGATGGATGTTCTCTGTTTATTTCAAACAAAAACATAAAATACACATAATTCATTAAAAAATGTTAATAATTAGGAAGTGATTGAATTAGTTCACAATTATGAGCTTGTGTCAGTTCAGTATGTCTCCGACTCCAAAAGACCTGTACCTTTAGTGACAGCAGGCTGGGGAGGACTTTTCTTGAATATAAATAATGATGTTCTCTTGACAAAAACAATTCACACCCTTAATGAAGGCATCGACTGCATTTATATTGTGTTAAGCACAAAACCGCATATTCCAGATTACAGTGTCTGGTAAAACATCACTAGTGCCTCACACAAATGTATGACTGCACAGTATGTGTCAGATATAAAATATGTTAAATAACTTATTAA
>NW_015505575.1:261606-263462 GCF_001515645.1 Sinocyclocheilus grahami
ACCAATTAATAAAGAATAACCAATTAATTACTAATCACAACAGTAACGTCTTAAAAGTGAACAATTGGGTTCTTTGTGGAAACTAATTTATGAATATGATATCCCCCAAATAAGTCAGCTACAGGTTGAAATTGTGACTACTACTCTTACCAAAGGATGGATGTTCTCTGTTTATTTCAAACAAAAACATAAAATACACATAATTCATTAAAAAATGTTAATAATTAGGAAGTGATTGAATTAGTTCACAATTATGAGCTCTAGTTTGTGTCAGTTCAGTATGTCTCCGACTCCAAAAGACCTGTACCTTTAGTGACAGCAGGCTGGGGAGGACTTTTCTTGAATATAAATAATGATGTTCTCTTGACAAAAACAATTCACACCCTTAATGAAGGCATCGACTGCATTTATATTGTGTTCAGCACAAAATTAAGCGCAATTAATTGAAGTGTTTTTATGCAAAGAATAAAACTGTCATTATACTGATGGTTGTTCGTTTTTCCATTATAATATACAAAGACACATCGGCTGGCAAAATATTAGGCAGCACACAATTAGGAGTCTATTTAAAGGGAATGAATGTGATGGGGAGTTTGGTCAAACTATGGCAGTGAGACATTAGTCATTAGGCAAATAGTTGTCCTAAATTAAAGATGGCTGCCGCGGAGCCAGTTAGTGTATGTGCACTATTTCATACAGGTTCGCACTTGCAAAATTATTCATATACATAAACACACACACAGGTTTGTTTTTATGGTTTATGGGGACTCTCCATAGGCGTAATGGTTTTTATACTGTACAGACCGTATATTCTATTGCCCTACACCAACCCTACCCCTAAACCTACCCCTCACAGGAGACTTTCTGCATTTTTAGATTTTCAAAAAAATTCATTCTGAATTATTTATAAGCCTTTTGAATTACGGGGACACTGAAAATGTCCTCATAAATCACCTTCTCGTTGTAATACCTGTGTCATACCCATGCTATTATACAAATTTATGTCCTCATAAACCACATAGACATGCACACACACAGACACATATATACTGTATATATGTGTGTGTGTGTGTGATATCCAAGGTCGCATTTAATTTGAAATTTGGATTATTTTATAAATGCAGTGAGCCCCGATAAATGCCATTTCTAATATTTCTAAAGTGTTTCTTTATAATGAACATCACTTTACCCGCTCTATAACGCAGTGAAAGAGCTCCTGTAGAGAACAATCGATTCTCGAGCCATTGATATCAACCTATTCAGCACCACCGCCATGGACAGCACCTGCTAACGTCGCACGTAAGAAGGTTTACCTTAAGCAGCATCCTAAGGTATAGTTCGGGGAACACGCCTAGAACAGGTATACCTCTAGTTAAGATATACCTTTAGAGTCTTCGTAGCGAGCTAAGAGACAACGTTAGTGCAGCCCTGGACCATTATTTTAAAGTGAAAAACACGTTAACTGAAGTAAATGAATAAGTTATTTAACATATTTTATATCTGACACATTCTGTACAGTCATACATTTGTGTGAAGCACTAGAGATATTGTACCAGTAGGTCTTTTGGAGTGGGACACACTGATACTGAACTGACACGAAGCAGAGATCATAATTGTGAACTAATTCAATCATGAGCTTGTCAGCATCCCTTCTTAATTATTAACATTTTAAAGTGAATTTTCATTTGTATTATTATTCTATGTTTAAGTTTGAACATCCATCCTTTGGTAAGAGTAGTAGTCACAATTTCAACCTGTAGCCGACTTATTTGGGGGATATCATATTCATAAATTAGTTTCCACAAAGAACCCAATTGTTCACTTTTAAGACGTTACTGTTGTGATTAGTAATTAAT
>NW_015505575.1:269618-275640 GCF_001515645.1 Sinocyclocheilus grahami
GTGTCCCGTGAGTAATTGGCCTTGTGGAGAGGACACTTATCCCCATCGCCAACCCATCAGCGCTCGACCAGGCCTTCATAATATATATGAACATGAGAATATAAATGACCCTTTCAAAATCAAGCGAAGCCAAACAGCCAGTTAATGTAGCTGGTTAAGGCAGAATACTTTTGCAGGTTCGCACTTGCAAAATTATTCATATACATAAACACACACACAGGTTTGTTTTTATGGTTTATGGGGACTCTCCATAGGCGTAATGGTTTTTATACTGTACAGACCGTATATTCTATTGCCCTACACCAACCCTACCCCTAAACCTACCCCTCACAGGAAACTTTCTGCATTTTTAGATTTTCAGAAAAACTCATTCTGAATTATTTATAAGCCTTTTGAATTACGGGGACACTGAAAATGTCCTCATAAATCACCTTCTCGTTGTAATACCTGTGTCATACCCATGCTATTATACAAATTTATGTCCTCATAAACCACATAGACATGCACACACACAGACACATATATACTGTATATATGTGTGTGTGTGTGTGATATCCAAGGTCGCATTTAATTTGAAATTTGGATTATTTTATAAATGCAGTGAGCCCCGATAAATGCCATTTCTAATATTTCTAAAGTGTTTCTTTATAATGAACATCACTTTACCCGCTCTATAACGCAGTGAAAGAGCTCCTGTAGAGAACAATCGATTCTCGAGCCATTGATATCAACCTATTCAGCACCACCGCCATGGACAGCACCTGCTAACGTCGCACGTAAGAAGGTTTACCTTAAGCAGCATCCTAAGGTATAGTTCGGGGAACACGCCTAGAACAGGTATACCTCTAGTTAAGATATACCTTTAGAGTCTTCGTAGCGAGCTAAGAGACAACGTTAGTGCAGCCCTGGACCATTATTTTAAAGTGAAAAACACGTTAACTGAAGTAAATGAATAAGTTATTTAACATATTTTATATCTGACACATTCTGTACAGTCATACATTTGTGTGAAGCACTAGAGATATTGTACCAGTAGGTCTTTTGGAGTGGGATACATTGATACTGAACTGACACGAAGCAGAGATCATAATTGTGAACTAATTCAATCATGAGCTTGTCAGCATCCCTTCTTAATTATTAACATTTTAAAGTGAATTTTCATTTGTATTATTATTCTATGTTTAAGTTTGAACATCCATCCTTTGGTAAGAGTAGTAGTCACAATTTCAACCTGTAGCCGACTTATTTGGGGGATATCATATTCATAAATTAGTTTCCACAAAGAACCCAATTGTTCACTTTTAAGACGTTACTGTTGTGATTAGTAATTAATGGGTTATTCTTTATTAATTGGTCATAGTTCACAAGTAGTTCTCAATGAGGATATTTTTATTTAATAATGATCAAATATCTAATAAGGAACTACCTTTGTCCTAAATGTGCTACTACTTACTGCTTAGTTCATCTTGCTTCTGTATTAGTTAATAGTGTTAAGTGTTAATGTAGTACTAGCTATTACTTCCTGCATAGTTAACAACGGAACATTATTCTAAAGTGTTTCCACTTTCGTTAGCTTCGGCTGAAAAGCAGGGCATCAGGTTGAACCGCGCAGTTCAGAAGTCGACAGCTCACTCTTGACGAAGCTCTCGCTTTCCGGTAAGTGCAAGATTAAGGGGCAGATTTGTCCTTTTATTAGCTCTTTAATGTTTCGACATTACTGTCGACATCGACCTGAGTAAAAGTCTGGAACTGCTCTGCAAATCTCTAGACCGTCATTTTGAACAAACCATCTGCTGTCCAAAGAAGAAGCTTAATGCGAACACATATGTGTGAAGACGGGCATTCATCTTCAAGACCGATCAAAATGAAATAATTTTTGAAATGAAATAATATTTAAAAGTGTGTGTGTGTGTGTGTGTTAAAGTTTGTACGAAACGAAAATGAAACGAAACGCATTTCTCTCCATTCACTTCAGTCTTCAAGACAACATAGGTCTATTAACTACATAACGATACTAGATCGAGCATTTGACAACTTAATTTAACATCGACATTTTAGTGTTGATTTGAAAGGAGTCTGTATCTGTCTGTGCTGGTCTTCTGAACAATAACGATTCGCCAAAATATTTGGAGCATTTTCAATTTGTTTATCAACTAAATTGTCAGATTTATTTAGTACTACAGTAACACTTCAGCTACTACTAACTAATATGAAGCCAGGATGAACTAATCAGTGATTAATAGCGAATGTAGGACTGAGGTATAGTTCCGTATAGGTAATCAGTCATTTCTGAATGAGATTAAACTCATGCATGACTACAAAATGATAAAGGATTACCAGTGTTGGGGGTAACGCGTTACAAGTAACGCGAGTTACGTAATCAGATTACTTTTTCAAGTAACTAGTAAAGTAACGCATTACTTTTTAATTTACAAGAGAATATCTGAGTTACTTTTTCAAATAAGTAACGCACGTTACTTTTTTTTCTCCAGTTTATAGATTGACAGCTCTGGTGTCGCCATGGTGAGAAATCAGATGTTACTGTAGTTCTAAAATAAATATGAATATGCATTAATTCATCTCTCTCACAAAACACACAGATTCAGTATTCCTCAAAATGAATAAAAATAACGCAACTCAGAATATGACGCAAACCTGCAATAATTAAATGTTAAACAACACAAATATGCTTTATGTATTTAATCCCATTCTATTAACCGATGTCTTTGCTTCTGAGCTTCGATGATGCAGTTCAAGCGTACTAATAAGCACAAATTATTCTAGACAACATTTGTGTGTCTTTGTTTATTGCTGAAGTGTGTTGAAATGTCTTCTTCTGCGTTCTACTGTACTTTCCCTTCAGCCTGAGGCGCATTCATTTCACTTTTGGTGTGAAAGGCTTTTATATTTGCCAGAAATATAACTTTTTTTTTATTTTAAAAGCAAACAAGCAAGCCCTGTCCAGATTTAAAAAGTAACGCAAAAGTAACGTAACGCATTACTTTCCATAAAAAGTAACTAAGTACCGTAATTAGTTACTTTTTTTTATGGAGTAACGCAATATTGTAATGCATTACTTTTAAAAGTAACTTTCCCCAACACTGACGATTACCAGTTAATTAATCACAACATTAGCATTTCTGAGACATGCCTTCAAAACATTCAATCTTTAATCTTTTAAAACTACTTTAAACTTCAAACTATTTCAGACTGAAAACCATCAAACTTTTCAATCTTCTTCAAACTTTCTGGTCCGGCTTTCTCAAGCCAACTTAAAGTTTGTCTTGACGAACTTTTTTTTATCTATGAGAAAAGCTTAGTTATTAAAAATAATGAATGCAACATTTTTAATTAACAGTTTTTAGCATTTCAATGAGTTCAAAAATGTATTTATTAAAAACGTATTAAGACGTGGAACGGCCGTATCTCTTTGCCACCACAACAAACGAGAGACTTTTCAGACGCGCACTTCAGCTTGCCCTCTGCACCAGGCGCGAGTCAAACGCGCGCGGAGAAGGTGCATGTGCCAGATGAGCTTCAGTAGAACAACAGTGAACTGCGGTCTGATGAGATATTGTTATATGTCAGTAAAACAATCTTTCCTGTCCTGTCAGGTGTTTTGCTCATGACGCACGCTCTTCGACTGTATGCAAATATGAGGCGCATGCTCTATCACTTCATCAACAATAAACCGCACTAGAAACTGCGAGCATGCATCTTCAGTTAATTCACGAAATGAACAAAATGGCGATTAAAGCTGCAAAACTGTGCATGCATGCATGTGCATTACATTTAAGAACGTCTCTCAAAAGCATGCAGCCTACTGAAATATTCTGCAACTCGGGATCACAATAGGGTGCAAGATGATAGGCTATGTCGTTTAGAAATATATATAATTTAATGCACAAGTAGGCCAAATGTGAGCACAGTGCAGTTAAATGTACTAGAAAATATGCACACATTTTTCGTTAATTTGTAAAGTACGAAAATGAAAAGAAAATGAAACCATATTTAAATGCATAAAATAACTCATTTTACATTCTTACATTATTTTCCCTTGTACAGAGCTCGATTTAGGTATGACAAAAGTGCTGCAATGAATTAATTTGGACAACTAATAGAATGCTAGAATAGAATTACTTTTTCAGAGTTCATTTATTATATAAAATTCAGTGAAGGTGGACTATAGTTATCTGCATGTCTCATCCATGAGTGGGCCTATGCAATGATGGAGAACAAGCTTTTTCTAAGAAGTATATACATTTCTCAAATGACAACAATCATTACAATTATAATTTTGAGCAAAAATAATTTTGATCAATTTAACTATTATACAGAATGACGAAAATGTGACTAAGATTTCATTGACTAAAACTTGACAAAAATGCTCATTCATTTCATTGACTTAAAACTTGACTAAACAAAAACAGGACAAGGTTGTCTAAATATGATAACTAAAATGTACATTTGAGTAGGACTAAGACTAAATTAAAAATGGCTGCCAAAATAAATACCGTACGGTTAATTAATAATAATCTTATTGCTAAAATATCAAGTTTTCATTGACTTAAACTAGACTAAAACTAAATAGGATAAGGATGACTAAATATGATAAAAACTAACAAGGACATTTTTTAACACTGGACTAAGACTAAGACTAAGACTAAAATTGAAAATAGCTGACAAAATTAATTTTTCTAAGAAGTATATACATTTCTCAAATGACAACAATCATTACAATTATAATTTTGAGCAAAAATAATTTTGATCAATTTAACTATTATACAGAATGACGAAAATGTGACTAAGATTTCATTGACTAAAACTTGACAAAAATGCTCATTCATTTCATTGACTTAAAACTTGACTAAACAAAAACAGGACAAGGTTGTCTAAATATGATAACTAAAATGTACATTTGAGTAGGACTAAGACTAAATTAAAAATGGCTGCCAAAATAAATACCGTACGGTTAATTAATAATAATCTTATTGCTAAAATATCAAGTTTTCATTGACTTAAACTAGACTAAAACTAAATAGGATAAGGATGACTAAATATGATAAAAACTAACAAGGACATTTTTAACACTGGACTAAGACTAAGACTAAGACTAAAATTGAAAATAGCTGACAAAATTAACACTACGTCACAGCCTTTTTTTTAAAATTCCAACCATTGGATTAAAAAAAATGGCTGTTTTATTTGTGTGAGGTGGGTTGCTACTTCTGACAAAGCGCTGTTAAATATAGGTGAAACTACGCTGCAAAAAGAGTAAATAAAAAGCTTTCTTAAATAGGCAAAAGAACGCATGTATGTTTTCTTAATATGACAATTAAAAACCAACAGACTGATGAAAATGCGGGACATTTTCTCAATATGTGCAGGGCAAGGGGTGAAAATGCTGTGCGGTGCAATGCAAAGCGGGACGGGTGGTCACCCTAGTGTGAGAACAGTGTCAATTGCGTGAGTCTCATGCTGAATGCGTGAGAGTTGGCAGCCCTGATAGGCTAATGTGCAAAACAGAATGTGTCTTTATTTGTTTTCAGTCTTATGTATTGTAGATAACGTCATCAACCTTTAAATTTGCTGACATTTGCCTCTCAAATGATAGTGCTTGTCAAATATGTCCCTCTTTGTAATGACAGAAAAATGTTACCTAATGCAAATTGGAAATCTCAATTAACAAACTGGGTTTTCAGAGAAAGTTTATAGATTATAGATCTCGTCTGCACTTCTGTTCTAGCTTGTTGACTTGCTAATCTAATCATTTCTTGGTAACACTTTACTTGAAGGGGTGTGCATAAGACTGACATGACACCTTCATAATCATGACATGACACATGTCATGAATATGAAGGAGGTTTTATGCATGTTTATGACAACTGTCATTAAGTGTCATTCACTCAGTTATGTCATTTTTAATGCACATATGACATTATTTGACCTAACCCTACCCCTACCCTTACCCCTAACCATAGCCCATAACAAAGACATCTCAAACAATGTCATCTTTGCATTA
>NW_015505575.1:276952-284433 GCF_001515645.1 Sinocyclocheilus grahami
GAATGACACTTAATGACAGTTGTCATAAACATGCATAAAAAACCTTCATATTCATGATATGTGTCATGTCATAATTATGTAGGTGTCATGTCATGATTATGAAGGTGTCATGTCAGTCTTATGCACACCCCTTCAAGTAAAGTGTAACCCATTTATTTTACTAAACTTGCATTTTGTGCCATGCATTATTGGTTCTGTGGCAAATTGCTTCTGATGTTCTTTATTTGTCTGTCTGTTAAATAAATACATGTATAGCCTGTTTAGGTATACTTGATTGCTAAACTCAAGCAAACCTGTTTAAATAGATAATATTAAAATGAATGTTACAGAGCAAAATATGCTGCAGGACATTTTCATAACATAAAAAGTGTTGAAGTACATACCGTATTGGCCTGAATATAAGACGACCCTGATTATAAGACGACCCCCCTTTTTCCAGATGTACCTTTTGGAAAAAGGCTTTTTAAAAAACAAATCTTGTTTTTTCTCAGTAAAACACATTTTGTCTTCAATTATTTTCATATTGCATATTTTTCCTATTTTCATTTTTGTTTTGAAAGTATGGTAAAAACTGGTCAAATGCACCAACAAGAAGTTAGAAGTTAAATCTTACTGTCGTCTTCAAATCTGGGTACTGTCTTACGTTTTAAAATCACAAAGAGAGTTTGGTTCCATCAGGTTAACGTGACAGTCACGACTCATGCAGCTGTAAGCTTTTCTTTCTCTTTTGTTTTTACTCGCGATCTTTACAACATGCATTACATATTTCACGGCACACTGGTTTTATGAGTATTTGGTGCCACCTATTGTTGTGTGTGTATTATTGACACGTCAAAGTCTAGACCCTGAATATAAGACGACCGCGTTTTTTCAGATGCATTTCCAAGAAAAAAACATCGTCTTATATTCGGGTCAATATGGTATTTGAAAACTAAGGTATGTTCTTAAGTCTTCTCTTTCTGAAAATGTCATTGTTTAGCTCAATAAGATACAAAGGCAGAACAATATTGTCACGTTTACGACTGAAAATGAGTAAACTAAACAACACAACACAACACAGGTAATACCACTGAGGATGAGCAAACGAAACAGCATGTTAAACACACCACTACAAACAAACACAGCCTATAACGACAAAGACTAAAGAAACCGAAGGGTTTATGCCACATTCGAAACAAGGTTTGAAGTGGGAACATCAGAGTAGAAATGTCTACCCCTGTGGCGAGGGGGGCGTGGTTCAGCGAGGTCTGCAGCAGGAGAGAGAGCAAAGAGTATAGAAGACCAAGAGGCGAAACTCAGTAGAACGTTCCATTGCAACAGCGGCGCTCAGCAGCAGCCCTGCACTTCCGCCATTTTGGGGTGAAAGCGACTCAGCAGTACACTAGCTTCTAGCTGCCACTATGGCAAATATCAACTGCTTTGTTAAAAAAAACGCACATTAAAGCTGAAATACAGCCTGAACGATGACAACAATATCGTACAATCACTAGAGTAGTGATGATCAAATCCTTTTAACAGTTTATTTTAAAGTCTTCCCTTTTTTACACAAAGCCTTTTGCTCTCTAGAAACCATGTCAGTTTCGGTTGAAAATATTTTAAGTTCAAGTGTTAGCATTATTAACACTGAATTAATACCAACATATGAAATTAAATTAATGACAGAAAAATTAGGAATGTTGGACAATAAATATATAACAGGAATATAACAGCTTGACAGTAAACTGTTTTTGCAGTATTGTCTTACATTAATGTCAGTTAAAGGAAGACTGTAAACAAAAAACAAAAAAACACACACGTACAGCCACTTTCTGCAAAATTGTTTAATTATTTAATTATGACAGACACAGCATAATCACAGTTATAATCTAGATCATCATGTTTGTAGTGTATTCCAGGGGATTAAAATGTACAATATTTCAGACCTAGTGGAGTAACAGTAAATAATAATATAGTAAGCAATTGTAAATGTGTAAAGTTGCATAAGCTCATTACTTAGCCATATAAATCATTATTATGGTTTCTATGGCTAGGACCTGCAGTTCCTACAAGGATTTAAGTTTACTACTAAACTAAAAACAGTTAAAGTTAGCAGGTGCATAAGACAGCGCTACGTCCCACTTCATAACATACAATATTTTACACTTTTGTGAATAATCTCCTGTCAGGGTCTTTGGGAAAACGATGAAAGGCAAGATTTTTACTGTCACACTGATAGTTTTTGCAGTGGATTGCCCAACATTGCGTTCTTTTATTCCACTTTGACCTCTCTTTCGTTGTTATTCTGTCTATTTCTGTATATCTGTGCTGTTGTCCAGTTGGAATTTTCACCCCAAAATGGCGGCTGCGCTACCGAAGCGCCACCTAGTGGCTGTTACCCAAAAAGCATCAGAGTTTCACCTCTTGGTCTTCTATACTCTTTGGAGAGAGTTGGGAAGGTGAGTAAGTGGGTCTAGTGCAAATGACAAACACCTGTGTCTTGTTTCAGGAATTGGCGTGGAGAGACTGCATAAAGAGACCGGGGAATGAGAAGCTGACAGTGAGAGACAGACTGCTGACTGGTGTATGTGTGTGTGGAAACCTTTTGCTCTGGAGAGCCCCAAGTATATTGCTTATGCACTGTGTTATATTGAGCGCTGGTTGCGTGACGTTCTGTTTGTTTACTGAATCTCCTTCCTGATCTCTGACTTTGTTACACTGGTGCCGAAACCCGGGAAGGAAGCTGGAGAGCCATCATGCAAACTCCGACAAGTACGCCATTTGCGGATGTCATCTCATCCATCGCGGTCCTACATCAAGCGTTACTGGATATGCGGAGTGACCAGGAGCGTCACTTCCAGGCCATTATCCAGGCGCAACAGGAGGACCACGAGAGGTTCCGGAGCTGGATGGACCGGGAGGTTCGGGCAGAAGCAGCAGCTCAGCAGACCCCACCCACCCACCTGCCGCTGAACAAGATGGGGGCTCAGGATGACCCTGAAGCCTTCCTGGATCTTTTTGAAAAAACAGCAGAAACCTGTGGGTGGCCACGAGAGCAATGGCTGGTGCGCCTAATACCGCTGTTGTCTGGAGAAGCACAGGTGGCTGCTCAGCAATGGCCCGTGCAGAACCTCCTGGTCTTCGATGATCTCAAAAGAGCCATCATCCAGCAGGTTGGCCGAAGCCCAGAGCAACATCGCCAGCGGTTCCGTTCACTGGACCTGGGCAAGAGTGGCCGACCCTTCGTGATGGCACAACAGCTCCGGGACTCATGTTGCAAATGGCTACTGGCTGAGGGAAGCGACGTCGAGCACATCATCGACTGTGTGGTACTGGAGCAGTTCATCACTCGTCTGCCGAAGAAGACGGCAGAGTGGGTCCAGTGCCACCGACTGACGTCACTGGACTCAGCCATCCAATTGGCGGAGAATCAGATGGTGGCGTGTCCCGGGGTCGGCGAATCCCTTCCAGCTGTCTCTCTCTCTTCCCCTTTATTTTCTCCCTCTCTCCCTGCCTCTCGACCTGTCCCTCTCCACAGGTCCCGTCCTCCACAAGCCCAACCCCGAGCCCAACCCAGAGCTCCTCCCAGGGGGATCACGGCTGGGACCGATACAGCATCCGTTTTCCCGCTCTCTCTACGTCAATCATTTGGCCCACTATTGGGGAGGTCTGGGTCGGCCTGTTGGCATAGCGGGGACCTGGAGCATTTTATTGACAGGTGTCCCATGATGGAGACGGGGACAATGATCCGGGTCCCGTATCCCCCGCAGGCTGCCCCCAGTCAGGCTGGCTGGTACCAAATACCAGTAAGTATTAAGGGGGGTACCTACCAGGCTCTGGTGGATTCAGGATGTAAACAAACCGCTATCCATCAAAGCCTGATTCAGCCCGAGGCATTGGACACAAGCCGCTTAGTTCAGGTACAGTGTGTGCACGGGGACGTGGTGAAATATCCTTAAATGTCCGCTGTTATTCAATTTAGGGGACAAAATCATAGTCTGCGAATGTTTTGGAAAGTGCTACGCCACGTTTTTGTGCCATCTAGTGGTTTAGATGATAATAATATCAAAGGCTCCTTTTACCCTGGGGCGCCTTTAGCCCCATTGTACCCTACCTTTTATGTTTAGGTGCCTTTCAAAACTCTCAAGGACACCGTACAACATAAAAGGAAAGCAATAAAATACAAAACATCATAACATATTTTAGCAGTAGCGAACTGTGACTCTAGAACCTAGGCCATCTCCCCCTACCCTCGTCGGGGGGAAGAACAAACTACCAGCCTAGCTTACGGTGTCCTCATTTAAAAGTCATCTTTGACAATTCCACCTCTGAAATAAGAGGCTATTCCAGCCTTAAAGGGGTCATATGATGCGATTTCAATTTGTCCTTTCTCTTTGGAGTGTTACAAGCTCTTGGAGCATAAAGAAGATCTGTAAAGTTGCAAAGACTAAAGTCTCAAATCCAAAGAGATATTCTTTGTAAAAGTTAAGAGTCAGCCACTCCTACCTAAAACGGCTCATTCTAACACACCCCCACATATCTACCTCACTATGTGGGAAGATTTGCATAAAGCTGCCCAAATGTTCACGCAAAGAAAGAAGGCGTAACTTTTATTCTCACTGTAGTATTGTTGCCGCTGCCGCCATTTCGTGAAGACGCTGTGTGCTTCGTTGTGAAAGTGAAACTACTTTCAAAAGATGACGATATCTGCTTTGTCATGCCTAGAGCTGATCTGTGCTGGTCACTGAGGAAATACTACAACTTAGTGCTGTGGATCGCCGGATCGGCTTTCACTGTGGACAAAGCGGAGTCCAGCCTGGGTTCGTCACATGTGGTTGCCGCTCCTTCGTCTGATCCGCTGACCACACCGTTCTCGACCCCGCCGCCTCTGCTCACTCTAGCCTGGCCTCAGCTCACGCTAAGCCGGGGCTTCGGCTCACGCTAGGCCACTGTGTTTTTCGTTATTAAAGCGAAACTACTTTGTTTGGCCTTCCAAAAGAGGACACGACTACAAATCAGTGGTTAAGTTGTATTTACAACACTTTTCTAGAACAGTTTAACCCAAATATCCAGATGTGTGCAGCACATTTTATGGAGGACTGTTTACTGATCCTGGAAGAGTTGACTACAATGCCGGCTGTTCTGACTTCATAACTTTTCATATTTAAAGAGTTTGCCACTGATGATTCAAACACGAGTTTTGGGCAGTGTAGAGTAGCACTTGTTGTTTGTCATTTCTCCGATCACAAATGCAGACAGGGTTTTATGTTTACACGGTGCAATGCAACGCAACGCGTAAAAAGACAGTATAAGTCATTGTAATCAGTAATTATGTCCCCACTGGATGCAACAAATGCCTCGTTTGTAATGGGTTTTAATGTTTTTGTCTCTTCGCTCCGGCCGGGGCACGGCATCAACAGTATGGTAAGGGGCGTAACATTTCCATCTCACGCTTAAGGTATTCGGCCAATCACAGCTTTTTCAGACCGATGAGCTTTGTAAAAATCTACGTGTTTCAAAAAGGCGGGGCATAGAGGAGAAACAATGTACAGTATGTGGAAAATAATGTGTTTTTTAACTTTAAACCGCATAAACACATTTCATTACACCAAATACACAAAATAATGTTCTTTTTAGCAACATCATATGACCCCTTTAAGGCAGTCGCACACCGGAGGACAAGTGCAGCTCTGCATTACGCTGCACCACGTCTTTAATATTCACACACATTGTTTTCTATGATTGCACGAACACCGGCGACGCCACCGGTGACTGTCCGCGGATCCCAGCTACGACTCTGGGTGCTGTTCATAATCCTGCCGCGCCACAGAGCGCCTCAGTGCCACTCACATCATTTTCATTCATTATGTACATCAAATCATTGTTAATGTACATAATGACTTCATCCTAGGCAGGACGTTTGTGTATTGTGCATTTTTTCAGCAAAACATTTGTCTTTCTGTGGCTCTAATAAATTTTATGATTCATTTAGTGAGCTACAGATCGCAATTTCTCATCCCGTTTGCTGTTTTTTTTGATCCCCGAACTTTAAACTCATTGACATCACTTGCTCATTCTTGAAGTTAAGTTTTGACTGTTTTGGGAATAGATTAAATGTTTTGGACTGCCGTCTTGAACTGACGGTGTGCCACAGCGAGAGTGACTGATATTACCACAATAAAACAGCTAAATTGAAGTCAAATGCAAATCCTCATTACAAATGCATCATCACACAAAATATACAGACACTCAATCCCTCTTACCACACAAAACCAACAAATGTAATGTGTTTAAGACAATACACCATGAGAGTGCTCACAGCAAATTAGCGACGGACACTTCAAGACAAACAAGCAGTGTTTAAAATAAATATCATTGGTGCTGTGTGTGTGGCCCAGTAAATGTCCTTACTTACGTTATTTGCGGCTTCCATCATGACGTGAATAATAGCTAGTTTTATCAGCGTATATATTTTTTTCCGATAGAGATCCCACAGCGGGCGGAACTTGTCATAAAGTTAGTGATAACAAGGCCCGCCCATTTAGAGAAAAGATCAATTTTTCTGTCATTCGAAATTACTCTGCCATTGATTTACCATTGCTTGGCCCTCTGTAATTTCACAGCTGGAACTCCAATCACAGAGCCGCAGACACTAGGCGGAAACATTCAAATATGGAGAAAATGAGCGGTGTTCATAAGTCCATTCACTGAATAGGCAGATTTGGAGAAGTTGTTGTTTTTTTGTTTTTTTTAGAGAAATTATATTTATTTTATTTAGATGATGTTTGTCTAGTTATGAATTGCTTAAATAAAATTTGTAATAACTTTTTTTATTTAAAATACTATATTTTAAAACATTTATTAAAAAATTGTAAATATTGTTTTTACAATAAGTTAGGCCCCCTCTCTGAGGGCCTAGAGGGCCCTGACGGTTCCCCACTTTATTTTAGATGGCAAAAAGGTCTATATCCAATGATCCCTTTATTTATTTTTTTCTTGCTGAGCAAATACTTTTCTATGTTGGACAGACATTTTGGCCACTTGAGCAAAAACATTCTTTATACTAGACCTGTACAGCGCACACACACACACACACACACACACACACACACACACAATTGTGTAACTTTTAACTTTAATGTGCTATTTATATTTGATTTGATCTTTGATGTAACTAAATAATGCTCATTTTAGGTTATCTGAGAAAACATTTTTTTACAGTTACCAATACATTCTATAAAAATTCATAAAAAAAAATCAGAACAGTTAAATTCTTTGTAATAATATAGTATAATATAATATGAAAAAAATAAAGCAGATATTGCTCATGAATTCCCTTTTTGAGGTCAATTATTTATTAGGAATATAATATAATATAAGATAAAAACAAACTGAAGCATTTAAACTGAGATCTGTAAGCTAAATGTTTTCAAAAAACGTGAGCATGTGAATTCTTATACAGTTATCTAAGAAGAGTTTAGAGTAGTAGAGTTTGCACACTACTA
>NW_015505575.1:284758-298818 GCF_001515645.1 Sinocyclocheilus grahami
TCCAAGTGTACAATAGGTTATACACTCTTAAAAATAAAGGTGCTTCAAAAGGTTCTTCAAGCGATGCCATAAAATAACCATTTTTGGTTCCACAAAGAACCATTCAGTCAAAGGTTCTTTAAAGAACCATCTCTTTCTTACCTTTTTATAATCTGAAGAACCTTCTTTCACAACAAAGAAGCTTTTGTGAAACAGAAAGGTTCTTCAGGTTCTTTATGGAACCATTTAGACAAAAAGGTTCTTCTGTGGCATCATGAAAATATTAAAGTTCAGATAAATCTGATGGTAGCGTTGGTGGACTGCAGTCTTCAAGTCCTTCCTCAGATTTTCAGTGGGGTTTAAGTCTGGGCTCTGAAGGCCATGCAAGCACATTCACCTTTTTCTCCTTCAACCACTGTGTGCTCAGTTTTGCTGTGTGCTTTGGGTCATTGTCATGTTGGAAGGTAAACCTTCTTTCCATTGAGAACTTTCTGCCAGAAGGCAGCCGATTTTCCTCAAGAATTTGACAGTATTTTGCCCCATAATTTTTCCTCTTATCCTGACAAGTGCTCCAGTGCCTGCTGCAGAGAAACTCTCCCATAACAGGACATCACCGCCTCCATGCTTTACTGGAGGAATGCTGTTATTTGGATGCTGAGCTGTATTGCATTTCTGCCAGACATATCGTTTGGTGTTGAGGCCAAATAATTTAATTTTAGTCTCATCTGACCATAACACCTTTTCCCACGTGGGCTCAGAATCTTCACGTGCACACAATGACCACTGCTATGTTCACACTGCAGGCAAATGTGGCCCAAATCCAATTTTTTTGCTCACTTGTGACTCAGATCTGATTTACTCATGACAGTGTGAGCAGCACAAACCCCATGGAATCTGATCTTTTCAATTCTGATTTGTGCCACTTCCATATGTGGCACTAAATCCGATTCAGGTCAGATGTTTTGCAGTGTGAACAGTCATATCGGAATTCATGCGACTTTTACGTCACTCTAGATCAACATTCGTCGCACTCATGGGAGTCACTTCTAAGATTTTACACACCCAAAGTTATCAAGACAGTTGCGAAAGGTAGTCAGTGGAAGTACAGTGATGTGCCGGAACTCAAAAGTACTACAGTGACAACTCTACAAGCACAACACAAGGGCTCGTATCATAAAAGTTTAAAAACTCTGCTCTCTTCTGTCACATCTTTGTCTTTATATTTCATATTGCCTGTGCATACTTCCGTTGGCCTCTGCGGCAGATCACACTATAAATAAATGCATAATCGGTTTACTTTATGTCCTCAGTTCAGAACCATGATCTGTTCACACTGGAATCGGCAAAAATCGGATCTGAGCAAAAATTGGAATTGAGCACTAAGGCTCGCAGTGTGAACGTAGCCTTTGTCATAAATTCCTGATTCTTTTCTATACCCACTGTATATATATATATATATATAAATCACTTTCTCCCCCATATTCCCTTTAAAATTATTTAGGTGGGTCTTGGGATAGATTGTACTTGTCTAAGTGTGTCCTGGAATGAAAACGTTTGGGAACCACTTGAAAATCAAGATGAAATCACTTCATAGATAGTGGTTTGTTGGACGAACTCCATCATGTGGTGGAATAACCCACTCAGTCACAGATATGACAATAACATGTTTGAGGTGTAATCTCGTTTGCAACTCTCTTCACGATCCTATAGCTAAAACAACGGCACATGGCTTTGGTTATGGGTTTACAAGAACTGATACAATGTACGCCTAGAATTCACCTGCATGTGTACCTGTAAGTTGCTTTAGAAAGCATCTGCCAAATGGGAATGTAAAAGATACTAAAAAACTTAAATAAATACATAAATAAATAAATAACAATAAAAACCTTTTGTTGATTCTAAGGTACACAAAATCCAAAACCTCTCTTCTGTTCATATTGTCTCGGTTCAGTTATGTTTTGTTTGCCATTTTCACCATGGTCACTGATTTGATAGCTGTTCATTATTAATGACCTTGTTTGATCTGTGCATATAAGTGCCTGTGTTTTCAGTTCTCATTTGTCTTTTCTTGTCTGTTATGTTTGTGTTTGCATGCATTCCTTTGTTTAGATTGACCTGTGGATATTATTTAAGTCTGTTCTGAATCGATTCTTCCTCGTCTTCCTGCAACCCTTTGTGACAGATATTGATTTGAAAAATATTAAACGAATTGTTTTGTAGACTTAAAATATATCATTAAAATTATTTTTAACATGGTGTTTCTTGTTTTTAGAATTTACCATCAAGCCGTGTTGAAGGTCAAGACTCTAGATCATCTCTGGATGAACAGAAGCATCAGGATATCACAACAAACAAATCAGACTCACAGCCAGAGGAGGTACTGACTAAAGAGCAGAGCTTGAGCCATAGATTTTCTGAGGGACATTGTCACCAGAATATCAGTAATTATGTTTATATGACTGATTAAATGCCAGTGCATAGAATTAAGAAGAATGAACACATTAACGTGTTAATTAACACAATGATTTTTGTTCCCACATATAAACACATTATCATTCACATCATTTTAGAGTTTAGACCGTATAACTCTCCAGGTCTTTCCCTCCCTCAATACTTTTGCTCCCGATGATGTGCTAGAGTGTCTGATTTAAATGAATTCGATAGGAGTCAAAGCACTTTGATATTTCTTTATAATTGTAGCCAGCTGTCCAATTAAAAATTATGAAATTAAATGAATTTATAATAGAAACAATATAAAATATGAAAACATAAAATTTTTGTTATGGTTTAGTTTATTGTCTGCATTTGCTATTCTTCATCATAAAATAGTTTTTAAACATAACTCGGCTATGAGTGAGTATAGTTAATTTTTCATATAGAAATATGACTCTGCATTCATTATGATTTTTCCTATAACAGGCCATTTGTAAAAATGGTGATATAAACACAACCCAATCACAACTCTCAGCACCACTGGATATTGCCAACTTGAAAATCAAAGTGGACTGGAAAGAACCATTTCCAGATAAATGGAGTAAAAACTTAGAGATGGCCATTCAGAGATGGTTGTCCAAACTGGAAGGAGCACCATCTGTCCACAGCATTCAACTCATGGATGATCAATCATGGGCACAGGTGCAGATTACACCATCAACGGGTGAGATGATTTATGATAATTCACTTGAATGCCCTTTTCAGTTTAAATCTTGTAGATGATAGTATCTATATATAAATAGCTAAAATACATTAAGTTTTTTTTTTTTAGTATTGTTATATTACACAAAGACAAATACTAGTGTTGGTGGTAACACATTACTAGAAACACATAGGCCCATTACTTATTACAATTACAGATGACATTTCAAGTCAAGTAATGAGTGAAGTATTAAGTAAAATGTTAATTTTAAAGTTACAAATAACGCTAACTGTTAAGGCCAGTTCAAACCAAAAAAATAACTGCATTTATGGCGAAAATACAACATTTTTGTGTCAATCCATGTTCATTTTGACCACGAACATGTGCTGTGATTCAGTGCTTGCTGTGCAACAACAATAGTTTCAGAATGGAGACGATCACTGCATCTGCAATGCATCTGCCCCACCGTGTCTGTGTGTGTGTGTGTGCAGTGTGAATGCAGTGTGAATGCTCTAATCTGTTAACCTGGAAAAAAAATAAATACTGCAGACAGATCATGTGAAACAGGCATCGCTCACAGCTCTGTCAGAGAGACTCTCGCTATTGCTTTTCTGCTCTTCACTATATTCAAGTGAAAACACTAAACAAAATGATTTCTTGCTGTTGAATGGTTTCTTCTGATTGATTTCACTTAGTGGACTTTTATATTTTAAATATATTTTTCTCTATAGCTCTAGAAACTTTAGAAAATCATGGGACTGTATATTTGCATTTTAAACATGAAAATAAGGATGCGACTGCGCAGATTTTTCTGGATGAAGAACATTCTGTGACTGTATCACAAAACACCTCCACGTCGGACACGAACAGAAATCCATCATCAAAGGTATCAAGTTTACTTTTTAAGGTATTGATTGCTTCGAGAACCAGGGGTGGATCTAGAAAATGAGTTAAAGACACCCTACAGTCACTAATTTTATCCCTTAAAACTCATCATGTCTGTGATTGGCTACATTGCAAAAGCACATTGTAAACAGAAACCTTTGAGCAGGTATGAAAAGCCCCGCCCTGCACGATGAGAAGACTAGTTACATGTTTGTGATGTAGGAAACACGGGTGGTTTCAATCCATGTTTTTGATTTTGGTGCACCACAGTTTTAAGGAAAAAATACTCAGCAATGATAAATTTGATACATTTGCACATGGTTTGACTTTAAGCATATTAAAAACCCCAGATAGACATAAACAACATTAAATACTTGATTTTTACCATAAGGGTGTCTTTAAAGGGTGGGAAGGGGGTGGCTTGAGGACAGAGGCTACACACTGCAGCTGAATTTGGTTATCAATCACCACAGTTCAGAAACTTATAGAAATGACAACTGAATTAGCCGCATTTACCAAAATCCTATGCAGTGTGTACTGAACCAAAGTTAACAACGAGTTGTTAATGCAGTGTGAATCAAAGATGTGTCTCAATTTTCTGTCATCTTTGCAAGAATGTATTTTGAAGATTGCACAAAGTAAGATATATCTTTAGCAACAGTGTGAAAGTGAATAGCGGTATTAAACATATCAATCAGTGCAATATGTGTCACAAATATGCGTCATCGTTTTTAAATATCGCAGTTTTCATAGTCTACACTACAATATGAAATGTTGTACTTGGGAGTGTCTTCAAAAAGCTCAGTTTTCACTGTCTCAGTGTGGACGAAAGGCCAACATGTAAAGAAAAAAATGTGCTTTTAGTGTAGACGTAGCCTAGATCAGTGCTGGGCAACTGGCCCTCAAGTAGTGATGATCATTAAAGAACGATTTGTTCATTGTGCCTATCATGTGACATGAATGAAAGTCTTGGGAGGTAAACTACTCATTTATGTCCCTCATAAATGATCCTTGACTGCATTATAATGATTTCTTAATTTGGATTATGATCGAGATTACGTAGATGGATGTGTTTGGGGAATTAGGCTGTTGAAAATATAACATTTAACAACACTCAAATGGATGAAATGACTTGAATAAAGAATAATAAATAATAAAATAAAGTTCACTTTGCTAAACGAGATTGAATGAGAGAGTCAGTCAAATGATAATTCAGGTGAATTATGACTTAAATGTGACTAATTCACATAATGCATAAAATTAAAGGAAATAATTAGGATTATTACTACTATTATAGTTTCTATGTTCAATATCTTTTTATTGCTTTTATTTAATTTAATTTTATTAATATTGTTATTATTTGAATAATAGTAATACCTTCAATTTTTAGGCGCCTTTCAAAACACTCAAGGACACCGTACATCATAAAAGAAAAGCAATAAAATACAAAACATCATAACATAGTTTAGATGGCAAAAAGGTATATATCCTATGTTCCCTTTATTTATTTTCTTACTGAGCAAAACTTTTCTCTGTTGAACAGACATTTTGGCCACTTGAGCAAAAACATTCTTTATACTAGACCTGTACAGCGCGCGCACACACACACACACACACACACACACACACAATTGTGTAACTTTTAACTTTAATGTGCTATTTATATTTGATTTGATCTTTGATGTAACTAAATAATGCTCATTTTAGGTTATCTGAGAAAACATTTTTTTACAGTTACCAATACATTCTATAAAAATTCATAAAAAAAAATCAGAACAGTTAAATTCTTTGTAATAATATAGTATAATATAATATGAAAAAAATAAAGCAGATATTGCTCATGAATTCCCTTTTTGAGGTCAATTATTTATTAGGAATATAATATAATATAAGATAAAAACAAACTGAAGCATTTAAACTGAGATCTGTAAGCTAAATGTTTTCAAAAAACGTGAGCATGTGAATTCTTATACAGTTATCTAAGTAGAGTTTAGAGTAGTAGAGTTTGCACACTACTACATCTGTGTGTGACTGTAAATATCTTTTATTAGAGTTTTGTTTGAGTTCTGTGCACATCATCTATTTCCACCACTTAATCAAACCACTCTTCTTTAAAACATGATGACGTTTTCTTTCACATGTCATTGTGTTTGCGTTGGCTCTCATGTTGAGCTATTTTGTCCTCAGCCATTAAAGTATTCGATTTCTACAGCGATTCATTTAGCCCACATTTTTCTACTCTTTCTATGTAACCTGTAAACCGCATTCACCGGTTCTAAGAGCGACAACAACTCCATAGCGGTTTGCCCGAGCATTGCAATTATTTCGCATTTCCTAGAATTCAATCAAATGGATTTCCCAACTCAGTTTTTTTGTATGTGTCCTGTGTGCAGGATATTATTTCTACTGCACGGCCGTGACTTAATAAGTGCGCAGCTTAGAAGGAACATTGTCTTTATCCATAATAAAAGTGGAATGGGCAATCCTTGAATCCATATGCCAGGATAAATGCCAGTTACTGTACTCGACAAAAGTCAAAATAAACAAAGAGGAATAATAATATACTGCAATCACAGACATCCTATCCAGATGAGATTAGATTTCTCAGAGGGCCTCTGAATTAGCAGAAAAACAGTAATTGTCTGATTAACAAATACATGGAAAACAGTCCATTTGGGCACAAATTGAGCTACACTGGTTTTACTGTGTGTTTTTGACTCACTAAAACGTCATTTGTTTCTAAAGTGGATTACATCAGGATTGCTGCACATATATGCAGCCAACGAAGACAACTTATAGAGCTTACATTTATATTTTATACACTGGGATTTACACAATTACTGTAAAAGTCACTGTTGGTATCAACTCCTTAAAATCCCATGATATGTTTTTAGGTGAACGAGACTAAACCTGTGACTTCTGCTGCATCAGATGACAAAAATAATGATGCAGATGTTCCAAGTAAGACTAAGACCATTAAAACTGATGAAAAAAACCCAGAGACCTCAGCTGGATTTACTGTCCCCCTCCATCAGTTCTGGTACATGCTTCATGCTTACAAAAAGGAGGTAGAGAAAATTGAGAAACAACATGGAGTCAGTATGCATGCAGAAGTGTCAGTCTCATTCATATCCACCCAGAACTCAAGCCCTGATTCTGTCTCCAAAGCCTCGGAGGACTTTCAGAATCTTGTCACTGATTGTGTGGTTAATTTTAGTGATGTTACCATTAATCATAATGACATGAATTCAGATATTGTGAAGGAGGCAATTCGTAACATCCAGTTAGAGGAGACAAAGTTGATGTTGACCATGTCTGCCAGCAACTGCCGGTTCTTTGGACCAAATAAAATTACAGACATGATTAACAGAGAGACAACAAGAGTGGAACAACAATTCAAAGACAAATCAAATGAAATGGATGAAGATAACAACGTTTCTCCACAAAGCAGGTTTTCACTGGACATGGACACTAAGGACCTTCCAACTCAACTTGAGATGGACAAGGTTCATTGGGATCTGATGAATCTTTCCTATAAAGAACAATTGTCCCAGCTTGAAACAAAGTATAGAGTGTCATTTCATGAAGACAAAATGCAGAAAAATGTAATTAAGGTTCAAGCTCGATCCAAAGGATTTCAGCATATTAATCTGGAAAGTCATGCCCTCAGAGCTCTAACACAACTCTACCAGAAACTTGCCTCAGCCACTGTCAGCTGTAAACTCACAAACCCTGCAGATAAAACTGACGTGGCTGCACTATTAGAGAAACTTCAGCAGCAGCATCGTGTTGTTGCAGCAGCAGATAGACTCAGTCTCTGGAGGCTTGTTGGACTGCCAGAACATCTCGGTCCTGCCATTGCTGATATTGAGAAGACACTTCAGAGGAATGTGTTTGATGACCAAATGAAGAAATTGATTGGTTACTCAGGTGACATTCCTCACACAAGAAAAATCAACTGGAATCAGACGCCTGGTTATGGACCAGGAGCAGTGGGTGGAGCAGTACAGGATGAGGGAGTGAAGTTTAGAGGGCAAGGCAAAGCAGATGCTGGTTTCAATGAAGATTCAAAAGACAATTCTAGACATGAGAGTAAAGGTGCTCATGCTGAAGAGGAGACATGTACTATTTGTATGGACAGCTTCACCAACA
The DNA here is from genome assembly GCF_001515645.1 of Sinocyclocheilus grahami. Taxonomy (NCBI): domain Eukaryota; kingdom Metazoa; phylum Chordata; class Actinopteri; order Cypriniformes; family Cyprinidae; genus Sinocyclocheilus; species Sinocyclocheilus grahami. The sequence goes on from NW_015505575.1 coordinate 292,911, forward strand.
AGACAAAACTGAAATGTGGTTGTGAAACAGAAAGGTTCTTCAGGTGTTAAAGGTTCTTTATGGAACCATTTAGACAAAAAGGTTCTTCTATGGCATCGTGAAGCACCTTTATTTTTAAGAGTGTACTGTGTGATCCCAATAACCATTCCTCTAGGCTGGAAGACCTGGGGCCTCATTTATAAAATGTTCTGTAGATTTCATCCTAAAAGTGTACGTACGCACAAAAGCTAAATTTGGTATACGCACAAATCTCCACTCGCAAGCAGATTTCCTTCACTCACACAAAACTGGATGTGTGCTTTTAAATATGCATTGTTCTTTTATGAATTGTCTCTGCTCTCACACAGAAATTACGTGTACGCTCAAACATTGTCCTCGCATCACTGAAGACCAGAGGAGCTTTTTTTTCTAATTCAGGTGAAGAGCAGGCTTTTCTCACTAAATGGAAGCAAGCTGAATATAGTCAGCCTTTTCTAGCTATTTATTTTATTAATACTTATTTTAGTTAAGTGCTTAAATTGTAAATATGCATTTATTAAATTATTTTATTTAGTGCATTCGTATTTTGTTGTTTTTGTATATAGTTATACAACAAAAGTGCATCAACGAGGTTCCAGAAATAATCACTGAGGGTGCTTCTGAAATGAGTGAGGGTGCTCTAGTCTTAATGCACATTTACACGTATTTTGTCCCATCCATTTTGTTGCTTACGCAACGTTTATACATCAGGCCCCAGGCCCCTGGGCTTTATAACACCAACTATTCTGTGTCCAGTCCTGTTCCTGGGGGGTCACTGTCATACAGAGTTTAGCTCCAAAAACACACCTGAACCAACTAATCAAGGTCTTTGGGATTACTAGAAACTTTAAGGCAAATGTGTTGAAGCAGGTTGGAGCTAAACTTTGCTGAAAATTGTCCCTTCAGGAGAAGGAGTGGACACAAAATGCAGAAAAACAATGAAAACAAACACAATATAAAGTATAAAATGTTTAATTTATTTATTTATATATATGTATATTATTTACATATAGTTTTGGTTAAGGTTATGGCACAGTAATACATCATATTTATCATTTTTTTTAGAAGAGGCATCCAAACCCGGGAAACTATTTTCATGGCACATCACGTCGTGCGTACTTGCCTGACAACCGTGAAGGAAAAGAAGTGCTCGCACTGCTGCAGAGGGCTTTTGATCAGAGACTGATCTTTACTGTTGGGACCTCTACAACCTCCGGTTTAGAGAACGCTGTCACCTGGAATGATATTCATCATAAGATCAATACACACGGCGGGCCTCAAAAGTATGATTTCATTTAAAGTCTGTGTTCAATTGTCCATCATGTCCTGCAAAATTAGTAATCAAACATTACGTGTTTATTTGGCTTTCATGTAAATAAAATAGTGTATCTGAACACAGTGGTGTAGCGAGTCAGCCCCGGGCCCATACGCAAAAAATTTGTACGGCCCCCCCAAACGTTATGGGCTCCAACTCGGTTAACTTAACTTAGGCCCTATTGTTGATTTTTCTGAAGTAAATAACGTTACGTGAATCGTGACAATTCACAAGCTGTTTTATTTATGGTCTAGGCTAACGCTTAGAAATGATGTTTAGTTTTCAAGTTCATTCATTATTTGTAGCACACAAGCCACCTCTTATTTAGTTATTTTTAAACGTGGCACAAAAATGCTGCAGTAAAGGCTACTGAATGCAAACACAATTTTGGCACAGCGTCCCAAAAACAAACAACAAAAAAAGTAAAAAAATAGTGAGGGGATATTTGAATTATTTGCTAATAATGTTTTCTGAGTCAATGTTGCAAAAATGAATGAACCTGACTCACCATCTCCTCATTGGACGGGCCTTTAGAGAGAAATGCACGGATTACATAATGAAAGAGTTTTTGTTTTCGAATTGAATTATTTCGTTTTAAAATAGTAATTGAAAGCATTCTATAGATATATTTATCATGTCGGTGAAGCGCTCCTGCTCAAGACCAAGACGACAGAAAAGCGCATCCGGTTTGTTTTCCTTATTTTACAAAAGCACAAGGTTTTGTTGATATTGTGAGTGCACACAAATACAAGTAGACCATTGCAGTTCCGAATGATGTATACTCTTACCTTTATGAGCAAAAATGATGGCGTTCCTTTAAAAAACAAAAACTTGAATTTAACAAACATAAAAATGTTCCAAACATATTTCTAAATTAACTTAATAAAGAAACAAAAAGAAATATGACCACTTTGGCATTAAAAACCAAATCTGAATTTTAATAGCTGTGTAATGGGGAAGACAGAGAGAGAAAAGACACTGTATCCAGTCGGACTCGGGCCGAGAGTTCTCATAAGCTGTTGGACAAGGGCCGGGCCCATGCAGGGCTCTATTCGTTCCCTCGTTTCAATTAAAAGTTCCCCCCAGCTCGACGGGCCCCCAAACTGCCCGGGCCCATATGCACCTGCATACCCTGCATGCCCAGATGCTACGCCACTGTCTGAATTATTATTATGAATCTATTATTTTTCTGTCCACAGCTATGGCTATCCAGACCCTGACTACCTGAAGAGAGTAAAGGATGAGTTGAAGGCCAAAGGCATTGAATGAAGATTTTATTGATGTTCCCAAATGCTCATCTAAGCCAAATGTTTACAAATAAGCCATTCTTTGATTATGATATTGTAATATACTTATTTTATATATAGTGACTTTCAGAAGTATTCAGACCCTTGACCAGTTTACTGAAAAATAAACTATTTAACTCTTGTACGGTGTGAAGCAAATCTTAAATCTCAAAATTAATAATTTGAAAGCAGGATTGGTTTTAACAAAATAAATAAAAAACTAAAACATACAATCTTCCAAAAAATGCAACCCCTCTGCTCTGGAGATCCATGTTTACACAGCTGAAATTACAAATCATTATTTTCTTTGGTGTATTCATTCTATACACCTGCATACATGAAGAACACACTTTATCACGGCCACTAATGTGGTTAGCTAATTCTCACAAATGAAACATTGTAAAGTGTTACCAAAACATTTTCAGTGGGTCAAAATACTTTTGGCAGGCACCATATACAGGTGTGGTCACATGTTTACATACACCTTGCAGAATCTGCTAAATGTTAATCATTTTAACAAAATAAAGGGATGATGACGTGTAAAGTTTTCTTATTTTGTTCAAAGATCATATTTTTCCATTTAGTATGGCCCATCAGAAGCTGCAGAAGATACTTACATGTTTTGCAGAAGAAAAAATAACCAAAGAATTTGTGGGACTTGCGGGATGATGTTTCTGAAGAGCAGCGGTCAGTTTAACTGCTCAGGACTAACAAAGGACTCATGAAAAAACAGTCATGGATCATCCAGGTAACAGTATTGAGAATCAAGCATATGCAAACTTTTGAACGGGCTCATTTTGATAAATTCAGTTATTATTTTGTCTTCTGGTGTATATGTAAACATCTGTTATGTGAAATACCATATTCAGGACAGTAACATCTTCTCAGGACAGTAACAAATGTTTACGATCCCTCTTATTTTGTTCAAATTGTGAAAATTTCGCAGATTCTGCAAGGTGTATGTAAACTTGTCACCACAACTGTATATATTGGTATTGTTTTAATTAAGGTGATGGGCTTTCATGATGTTCAATTGTAATGAATTGTAATGAAATGTTTTAGCCTGAAGTTGTCTTGTGATTTTCATGCGTATACACTGCAAATATGAAGCGAGTATATAAAGTACCACACTAAAGGCACTTGTGTTGGTCCTGATACTCGCATATATTAAAAAGTGTGTAGTACTTATTTTAATGTGGGACTATGGAAAAAAAAACTTATGTTTGTGATTATATTTAGATTTAAATGTTAAAGTTTAACATCAATTTTAGTTCTGATAAAAATGTGTAACCACAATTTCTCAGAGAAATCAACCTACCAATGGTTTGTTTGTGTATAGAAAGTTGAGTGCAAAACATACGAAACATGGCACACTTCACCAAATCTTTCACAAACTGCCTATAATAATACTTGTTGATTTTACTTTTAAAATGTATGCTTTTTTTCTCAGTGCACCTCTTCATATTTTAGCTCTTGTTTTCAGAAAGCAAAGGATGACTTTATCTCGGAACAAATTTGAATGATTAATCTTGGGTTTTTGTTTCAATCAATCATATTGAAAATGCCAAATTTTTTGGACAAAATGTATTGAAGTTCTAACTTTTGGAAAGATTTTTTCCTTGTAAACAAGTTGTCATAAATAAAAGAAATCAGCTTTAAAATATTTACAATTGTTGTAGATGGGTTCTCTTGTAGGGTTTAAAAGTAACAAATAACTTTGTATACTGTACCTGTTACAACCCATGGCTCTTACAATTCTATGGCTCTCAATTCTCGGGGCTCTGCTCTTACATTTACATTTAATCATTTAGCAGACACTTTTATCCAAAGCGACTTACAAATGAGGAGAACAATAGAGGCAATCAAACGAATGAGAGAACAAGTGCTGTGACAAGTCTCAGTTAATCTAGCACAGTACACACAGCTAGTTTTTTTTTTTAAAGAATGGAATAGAATAGAATATAATAGGTAAGTGCAAGTATTAGTTGGTCAGGTGCTGGCGAAAAAGATGCGTCTTTAGACGTTTTTTTGAAAATGGCCAAAGACTCAGCTGTTTGAATTGAGATCGGGAGGTCATTCCACCAGCTGGGCACAGTCCAGGAAAAGGTCTGTGATAGTGATTTTGTGCCTCTTTGGGATGGCACCACAAGGCGTCTTTCACTTGCAGAATGCAAGCTTCTGGAGGGCGCATAAGTTTGAACTAGCGAGTTTAGGTATATTGGTGCAGTGCCAGTTGTTGTCTTGTAAGCAAACATCTTTAACTTGTATTTGATGCGAGCAGCTACTGGTAGCCAGTGTAAACTGATGAAGAGAGGTGTAACGTGAGCTTTTTTTGGCTCGTTAAAGACCACTCTTGCGGCTGCATTCTGGATCAGTTGCAGAGGCTTGATAGTGCATACGGGAAGGCCCGCCAAGAGAGCATTACAATAGTCCAGTCTGGAGTAGGCCTGTCGCGATAACAACTTTTTGTTGTGCGATATATTGCCCCAGAAATAATTGCCCCAGTGCGTTGTGATTGGCCGAATACCTCAAGCGTGTGACAGAAATGTTACGCCCCTACCATACTGTGATCCCGTGTCCCGGAGCGACGAGACATAAACATTAAAACCCATTATAAACAAGGCATTTGTTGCATCCAGTGGGGACATAATTATGGATTATAATGACTTATAATGTCTTTTTACGCGTTGCGTTGCATCGCGCCGCATAAACATAAAATAATGTCTGCATTTGTGATCGGACAAATGACAAACAACAAGTGCTACTCTACACTGCCCAAACACACGCGCACCCCACTGATTCACTCTGCTCGCTCCTCCCAAGGCACTGGCCATCCAGGGGCCAACAACACCCTCTCGCTGCTACGAGATTGCTTCTGGTGGCCCAATATGGCAAGGGACGTGAGAAGGTTCGTGCAAGGATGTCCAGACTGTGCCATGTCCAAGAGCCCGCGCCATTTACCATCTGGCAAACTCCTTCCTCTACCGGTGCCAAATCGCCCCTGGTCACACCTAGGAGTAGACTTTGTCACTGACCTGCCCCCCTCTGAAGGTAACACATGCATCCTGGTTATAGTTGACCGGTTCTCAAAATCATGTCGCCTTCTGCCCCTCAGAGGTCTCCCCACTGCACTGGAAACAGCTAAGCTCCTCTTTAACCAGGTCTTCCGCTATTATGGAATTCCCGAAGACATTGTCTCCGACCGGGGGCCTCAGTTTATCTCCAAAGTATGGAATGCCTTCTTCAGACTCCTAGGTGTGACCGTAAGCCTCTCGTCCGGATACCACCC